>NW_027506284.1:0-98460 GCF_021521415.1 Bidens hawaiensis
CATTTCTTATGGAAGCTGCTTGCTGTATAACAGCATGTTCCCCAGGCATAAAGATAGGATGGATAAGAAGATAGTGAATTTGGTAAAGGAAGTGGCTAAGGCGGATGTGCCACCATATCGTCGTCATATTGATGTGGTGGTTGCTTGCGAGGATGAAGAGGATAATGATGTTGATATCCCTCAGGTGTCGGTCTACTTCAGGTAGATAGATAATCATTCTCATCATGAGAGTCGTTGGATATAATACATTTTAGTTTAGGGTTTAGGATGTTATGTAAAAGATTTGGGAATAAAATGTATTTGTTTTGTTTTAATGGTTTGTTGGTGTTGGCTTATATTTGATCTTAGGCATGTGTTGGAATCCTGTATGAACCGGTCGTAAGAGTTCTAGATGAAAATGAGTAATATTGATTGTGTTCACAACATGAGAACCCTCTGTGTTATATATAGAGAAGGAGGATTACAATCATTATCCTTTATGTAATTTTAAAGACTTTCTCCCTTGGTTCTCTTTCTTCTTCACTGGACCTTCGGTCTTCAACCTTTTATCAACCATGCCATGCCTTTTATTTTGAGACAATATATCTTGGGCCACTAACCGGGTCAGCTGAACTGAACAGGACTTGAGTTTCCCTCCTAAACCTTTCTGGTTTGCCATAAAGCCATCATTTTACCATAACTCCCCATCTTTCCTTCCGTCCTTTCTTCTCTCTTCATTTCTGGCGTCTTTATTATACCGGAGATCTTCATCACCCCTTTTCATTATCAGGTTAGTTTTGACTGTTCTTTCTCTCTTTAATCATGAGCCGAGACGGTATGTCTACAATAACCTCCTCTATGACTCAAAGTAAAATGGCGTCTCTATGTTCCAAATATCATATTCCTTTGTCATTGTCGCCTACCCTTCCGAGCCCTGGTGACACGGTGATAAGATGTCCCGGATCTATAGCCTTGTATGTAAAGAATCTCGAGTTTTCCAACATCTGATATCCTTTAACCACATTTCAGTTAGCCCTCCTGAAACACCACCGATTATGTTTTTCACAAGTCCATCCTCTAGGTTTTTAAGGATAACTCATTTCGAGGTTGCGTGTCGTGCTCTTGATGAGTTTGCGATGGTTCCTTGTTTCGGCGATTTTATCGCTTGAAAACGAATGGTGATTGGTTTACCTTTGAGCGTTGTTCGGGAGAAAGGTACCCATCGTGCTGTTCAAAAATCCCCACGGCTTTTATCCTCGAGAGTGGAAAGATAGTCTCTTTTTTGTGTCATCTTCTTTCGCTCTGGTTCTTACTAGTTGTCGTTATGTTTCTTTAAAAATTGACGACCCTGTCCCCGTTCCTCCCACGAGTCAGGATTGACTATACAGCCTGTTGGTCGGCATAAAACAGAGGCCATAACTTATCCTGAGCCGTTGTATTTAGCCGGGTTGAGCCAGATATGGTCTGATCCGTCGACACACCCGGCAATGCTCGAGGGAGGCCGTGGTGGATGGCTGTGTACTCTTGTCTTTATTCCTTTTGGCCATTCATTTTAATACCTGCCCCTAAATATATTTGTTTTGTTGTAGAGATGAGTTTGATGGAAATTCTAGAAAAGTGCCCTTTGAAGACTGTTGAATTTGTCCTAATGCCTGTTTCTTCAGAGACATGTTCGAGGACAGCAAACCTTTCTGCTGCGATGTCTCAAGGTGCAAATACCCCTAAACGCAAGAACCCCACCTCCGGCCTTTTCGATGCTTCCTTTAAGAACCGCTTGAGAAACTCTAAACGCTTGTATTTGGGATCCACGGTGGCACAGGCTCCTCCTTCCACCATTCCTACGGAAATTGTGGATGTAGACTCAGCCTTCTCGTTTCCTACGGCTCCTTCCTCTGAGGGTATTCAGGAGTCTAGTTCATCTCCCCATGCAGAAGCTGACCTAAAAGGCAAGGGACCCGTTATGCTAGAAGATATAACGGAAACTCCTTCAGCTCCTTCCTCTGGGGAGCCCCTCCCGGGTGACATCTTCGTCCCCAAGTGGAGCTTGACGGTAGGTGCTTCCGTTAATACCCCACAACTAGCTCTTGATATCTTGACTGAGGTCGTCTGTAACATATATGCATTTCCATGCATGAAATCGCTAGTCTTTTATACTCGTATTTAATAATGTTCTTGTATTAATTCACCATCTATATTCTTATGGAATCACATATTATTTATTTCTAGTTAGTCACACTATTATTATATGCACAATTACATGATTCTATTGTCATTTCATCATATACATGCTTAATCGTTAATGTGACACGTTTTACCGGGAATGCCTAAATTAATATTTTATAACATGTAACATTAATATTTTATCATTATTCATTTAACTTAAATCATAAGGAATCTTCTAGAATATTCTATTCTTGATCTCCAAGATTTGTCTTATCCAAATTTTAAATTCAAAACCTAGTCAAATTTTATCTCCAATTCATCATAATCTCTCTCTAAACACCCCTATAAATAGAACCCCTTAGCACCCTTAAAATTCACTCCAAACCTGCAAATTCCAGAGCCTCAAGAGTACGAAGTCATGATCATCCTTCGTCTCAAAGATTCGCAAGTCGTTTCTTTTTCTTTTTTTTTGTAAGTTCCGATTTTCATTTAATGTTTTGTTCTTTCATTCTGTAGAAAATATTTTATTTCAACGCTTAAATCTCGGTTATAATATATCCAAATCACAAATTTCAAAATCCTAAGTTGGTTCTTTATGTGTCTAGTATCATTGTAATTTTTGGTGTAAAATTTTATAAAACTTAAAAACGTTTGTACTATTTTTCTTTAACAAATGGTTTTGCTGAAAATCCTGACATAAACTTTGGTCTCAAAACAAATGTCATAACTCACCCATGTTTATGAAGTATGACCCATTTTTTGGAAATATTGTAGATCTATGAATTATAAAAATTATCTGTTTGGAATCTCCTTAATTCGTTAAAGTATCGATTTTTAGTGATTTTTCTACTAAACTGACTCCAAATCAGACCCCTTAGTAGTCTACGAATTTTCTATGAATTATAGACTACTAAAGTATCGATCTATGAATTATAAAAATTATCTGTTTGGAATCTCCTTAATTCGTTAAAGTATCGATTTTTAGTGATTTTTCTACTAAACTGACTCCAAATCAGACCCCTTAGTAGTCTACGAATTTTCTATTTTTTTAATAAATATTTAACTCTTATAAAAATTATATAAGGTACAAAACTCACACGGTTACAACATACAAAATTTTCGTGATCTAAATCAAAGGTTTGCTATTTTTAAAAATTTGTGTGTTAAACAACAATTCAACCTATGTTTTTCTGGAAAAGATAATCTAAAACCCCAAATCATAAAGTTATCACTTGAACCCTAAAATCCAACTGTATTTCCAAACAAACACCAAATATATAGATATTCACCAAGGGTTCTGTCACCAATGCTATGGCATAAGGAAAAACCAAGTGGTGTGTCCGGGTGTGAATGGACTCACTTACCTTTTCCTAGGAACCCGAGGTCGAATATTTTATTCCACCGAAATAAAGTAATATCCTAATAACAAATTTATGATAATTAGGACTCTAAACCAAAGTGTTGCAAGTCTCAATTCATCAAAAACAAAGGCGAATTCATAGCCCCCTTTACATACTTTTAAACGTTTTATAATTAGGGGTAGAAACATGCATAATCAATTGGTTTTACATGCTATTTGATTCAAGCTTTATTTCATAATATTTGTTATGTGTGATCATTACAAGTGTATACATATTCGCATTGACAACCATTAACTTGTTAAGCCCATGGTAGTATGATGATAGATCTATTGGCCCGATCCACCCACCTAGGCCTCGGGTAGAGGCCTGTGTGTTCAAAATCCAACGATCATTAAACATTAAACATAATAATCTAATCATAGATTAGACGACTTGCTAAAATTGTCAGAGGTTTGGTTGTCATCACAAAGTATACAAAGTAACTTAACACATATAGAATGCTTTCAACTTAAAACTTATTTTATTAAAACCTATGTTCTCACCAACTATTTTTAGTTAACACTCTCGCATGCTTTTCAGGTATTGGAAATTTGTTTGTTGAAGATTACTTGATGCAAGATATAGGATTGCATGATTGAACTTAGCTAACTATAAAACAATTTATTTTATTGTATCTCCATATTGCTTGATATTGAATTGAATTGAATTAAACAACTATTGTAGCACGTAGTATCATGTGCTATAAACAATCACCATCTCGCCTTGACATATTCCGCCGTCGATTGGGGTGTGACATCGTCCCCTTGTGGACTATTATAACATTCATTACTTTTCAAACACGAAACCCGACCCATTTCGAATTTTTGGTTTTTGTTTATAAAGAATAGATATAAATATATATTATTATATTCTCAAGTTTCGTTTCAATGTATTTTGTTCATCGTTTATTATTAATATAATATTCACGAGGAATTATGTTCATTCATTACTTTCTTTCATTTTGTTTAATAATAAAACCTCCGAGACTTGAAGTTCATGTTTAAACTATTTTCAACCTAATCGGATATAATACGAGAATAATCCAAATATGTTAACTTCTAACAAGATTATGTAACATTTCAAAGTTCGGGATTCAAGTCGTGATTATATTGTAATTTTGATCTTAAAATAATATCTCAAAATGCAAGGTTATTATTGTAACTATAATTTAAATTCAGTTTTAATACCATATCAAAAATGAAGGGCCATTTATGGAAGTTCTTTAAAATTATATTAATAAAATACAATAACTTAACCCAGCCCCCCCCCCCCCCCCCACTCCCGTTTCCCATTTTTCCGGCAAGGGTTTCCGTCGGCCGGAAAACGCCGCCGGCGACTCAAGCAGCCCTAATTCTCCGCCGTTTGACCCGCTAAATTGGTGTAACGAATTCATACGTCAAAAACAAACGTTAATCAACATCCTAACTATATTATAACGTCTATTGAATCGTCAATTGATCCATGATACTCGCCGGAAATGGCCGAAAACAATTAACACCCCTTTAACGAACATACTAGTATAAATACGACGCGAATCTCAATCTAAAACCACTGCAATAATCAAAATACACATATTCACCCTCTGGAACTCCGTTCGAACCTCTAAGACGAGTTCTGGCCATTCCGTCGTTCTTCACTTTTCCGGCACCATTTCGGGTAATTTATGCATGCTTTTGAATCATCTTAATCTGTTAATCGAAATCCCTATCATAATAGAATCAAACATAGAATGATTTCAGCAATTGAATTTTCTAGGGTTATATGAAGAAGATGAAGTTATGTTATTATATATATATTTCTTTTTCTGTTTTAAAACTAACAAAGCTTCTGGTCCAGTGGTTAGTATACTAGAGTTTGGATAGTAAGTCTCGGGTTCAAAACCCGGGTTAAGCGTTTTGTTCTTTTTTTTTAAACTGTTATTAAATCTATTATTATTAAATAATATGGCTTGTGTCTGTTATTATATATAAACAAATAAAATCATACTCTTAAGGAATATTATACCTAGAGCAACTGGATAATACCTTGAGTTGGTAACGTAAGGACCCGAGTTTGAAACCCGCGTCAGACACTTATTTTTTTTTATTACAAGTATTAATTTAATTATCTTTTATTAATTAATTAGTTAATCATTTAAAAATCATAATCAATCGTAAACATCATTTTTAAATTAAATAAAAATTATCTAAATTAACCATAAAATATATCTCACCTTTTTACACTTAAAAACCAAAATTTCCGTTTTCGTAAACCGTGTTTAAAAATCATTTGTTAATAATAAAACTAAACTTTAACTCTTTAAAATCATTTCGCTTAAACAATAATTATAATTCCAACTTATAATCCTTAGTTCAAGACTTTAGAACGTTTAAACTTTGTGCCTTTACCGTTAAAACGATTATAAACCAATAATACCCTAGTTGCCGTTAAAACATAAATATTACTATCAAAATCTATAAAACTAGTAAAATAATTCCTACACTTTTAATATAAGCTTATACAATATTTAACCCCGTTAGATTATCAATTGAGTCTCGTATTTATTTATCGTAGTTAGTGTGAATTGCTCTTTTGGACTTTTGTGACGCTTTCGGTTCTTTTGCCATTCTCAATCTTTTCGACGATATCGGATTTCTTTATCACATCAATTTATAAGGTGAGTTCTCATAACCCCTTTTCACTTTTACACGTTTTGGGGTGTAGCACGTCCAAACTTTGTTTCTTGTGCCCAACTAAAATTCACATGCGTGTCTTGTATGTATTTGTTTCGCATCATATTGCTTGTAAACTATGTGATTATGTGCTAGTTGTTTACTGTTTTTGTTGGTGGAGACTCATACACATAGTTGGAGGGACCGACGGGACGTACCTGCACCGTCCATTTGTTAATGGCGGTATCATACACATAATCAAAGTGGGAGGGTCCGACGGGACGTACCTGCGCCGTCCATTGTTAATAAATAACGGTATCATTACCATATTCTGTACTCCAAGTAGCTCAGCGAATGGGGGTTCCTTAATAGATTTGACCTATATCAAGTGAATGGGAATATCATGTATTTATTTTTTTTTACTTTATGATTGGGACAATACATCTTGACTTGTGAATTTTACACTTATAGTATTATATATATGCAAAACTTTATGAATTATCGCCAACATTATTGTTGACAAAATATATTATTTTAAACGTGCTGTAGATTGAAGTCTAAGGATTGAAGACTAGATTAGTTGGACCATTAGGGTATTAGAAACACATCATAATGAAATTCAATGTTTATTGTATTGTTATTTGATTGTGTATTTGTGATGTATTGAAATGAAATAAATATAATTATTGTCGCCTTAATAGTGTTACGAGTTTATGAATGATCTGTACACACACCCGGGCGCATTGCGCTTAAATCCGGGGTGTAACAGATTGGTATCAGAGCCGTAACTATAAGATAGGTTGTTAGACGTATCGGCCTAATATAGTTATAGTTTATTTAGGGCTAAACTGCATTATACTCTATGTGCTATTTGCCCGCACGGCTGCACTTATGTTAAAAGTTCATTCATACACTTTTATTTATATTTATGACATTTTATAACGTCGCCTGCACACATGTTCACACACAAACTCCAAGGCTTAGGCCTAAAACAAAGATTTTCGAAAACTTTCAAATCAATTTTT
Source organism: Bidens hawaiensis (assembly GCF_021521415.1). Classification (NCBI taxonomy): domain Eukaryota; kingdom Viridiplantae; phylum Streptophyta; class Magnoliopsida; order Asterales; family Asteraceae; genus Bidens; species Bidens hawaiensis. The sequence continues at coordinate 7,219 of NW_027506284.1, forward strand.
ACTTGGGTTTTTTCAATATTTCTTCCTCATAAATCGCATCTTCATCTTTCAAAGGTGATCATGTCCTCTTTGTGATAAGGATATGGTTACACTCCTTAGGATGTCATACAAGTCATGGTGATTCATACAACGTGTGACTCCGACCCTCAATGTTTTACAATGTGTTTTAACCGACAGTCTGTCAAGTCGTGGTGATACACGAATCCCAGCTTTTGGTTCGATTTAATTTCGAATGTTGATTTTCGCTTTGGAACATAAGAATCCATGGTGGTTCATGAAAACTCTGAGTTCCACATAACGCTTATTTTATTTTTACAAGTTTTCATATTTAACAAACATTAACAAGAACATTTATACCATGCACAATTCCGAGACTCATGATTCTTGTTACACTTGTTTGCAGCATGTCTTCTCATTTTCATCCCACAAAACGACAACCCAGATCATCAACCAATTAACCATCGAAATTCCTACCATGATAACCCAAAAAAAAACATCACTAACCACAACAAACCCAAGATACTCAATCACACCCGCTATGCTAAGGAAGGGCTAACTTGTTTCCACCGTTCAATACCTTAAACCGCATTCCATAACCACTTGAAGCTTACGCGTAGCCTTGCACCAATACGTAGTCCCATCATACTCGTCAAATGTATCTATTTAGAAATAACAACGCATAATTTTTTGCATTTATTATTATTATCTGTATTATTATTATTTTATGAACACCTTATCTTGTAATTTCAAATCCTCAATTATTTTAGAATAGTTAATTAATAAGTATATAATCAAGTTGATTTTTTTTTCAAAAAGGACTTTAAGTCAAACCAATGGTTATTATTATTATTATTAGTATTATTATTATTATTATTATATATTTTCGAGGTTAAATAAATCCTTAACAAAAACTTTTGTTTCAAATAAGTCCTAAACCTTAGCTGGTTATTATACTACCACTAATATATTTCTACATACAAAAAAAAATCATTTTTATCTAGCGATCATCTATAAAGTTTTCCTAGGATGCCACCCAAAACAAAACTTTTTACATTAAAAGTTATATAAATTTCTCAAGCGTTAGCGTTAATTCAGGACTTTCATTTATCATAAAAAAATAATAATACTAAAAATAAATAAATAAATTTAAACGCATCAGGTTTTTGTAACCGGTTTTCACAAACTAAAACGAATCCCAAAAATCATAGTTTTTCTCCCACGTTTTTGTCAACGCCAATGAGTTTCGGTTAAGAAATCATGGCACCGCCCACCCTAGTCTTCTTACCATAGACCCACCTACCCTCGAGAAGACTAGCACTGCGGGCAACATTTTTATTTTTTTTTCGCATTTATTATTATTATATTTTTCCTTGTTCATTCCAATTGAATAATGTCTTCATGTATTCTATATTTTCAATATTGATGAATTTGTGTTTGCATTTGATTGATTTGATGTACTATTCTCACTAAGCACGACACGCATTCCATACGTTATCTATAGAGTAAGATTTAGTTAACTCTTGAATTTATTCAATCTAACGGTCTATGTACGGTTAACTCCAAACGTAAGCGTTAGTGGAAATCGGGACCATGTGCGTGGTTATGTCCATGGTTATCTATAGAAACCGTAATCACACTTTTGGCTGCCTATGAACGGTTTACTTTCAAACCGGGGCTATGTGGCGTAGCTATCTATTAGGATCCTCATGGACTTGTTTAATTTCAATGATTTGATGTTATATTTGCGTTTTACCAATATCTCAATGCAGACGTCTCAAACATAAACCTTTCCCCAAGATTATTAACATCTTAGCGTCATTGTTTTTACTTCTCCTAAATTCTTTGATAGTTTCTTGTGGTTATCATATGTTTTCATGAATTTTATTCTTTCATGGCCTCAATATTCCATGTATTTAACTTATGATGAATATTTTTCATTTACCATAGTATCCTTAATATCAAGGTTTTCTTTTGACTTTAATACTCCGTTAATTTATTTCATCCTTCAATCTTTTGTTTAGATATTCTTTAATTCTAGAATTTTGTTATTTAAAATTATTTGGTTATTGTTAACCCTGAAGTTACATTACTTATCTTGATGTTTGACCTCAAGGACTGGTTTATATACTTTTGTTATTTTTAATCCTTATAATTTATTGTTCTTGATTTAAAAGTCTTCATATAAGAATTTATTTTAAACCCACACAATGGGACGGATTATGTGGACCATCCAACGACAAGGGTAATTATCGGTCGACATGTAATTATCTAAGTCCTATCATGGAAGACATAATAAGTACGTTGTGTGCAATAACTCGAAACCTAGAATGATTCTGAAAGACGGGACAAATGCAGTATGATAAGGACATGGTGGATACACCGCTGGTACATCCTATATATAAGTGTCCTTGCCAAATTCCTATTTGTGGCGTCTTTCGGGTCATTCAAAGATCGACGTTATTGTTTTTATTTAACTATGTATATAAAATAGTGTTAAAAATTTTTTAACAACTCCTTGTATTAGTGGTTTTCTTTTAAAATTTCATTTTTATTTTAATTTCGGGACGAAATTTTTAAAAGTTGTGAATCTGTAACATTCATTACTTTTCAAACACAAAACCCGACCCATTTCGAATTTTCGGTTTTTTTATAAAGAATAGATATACATATACATTATTATATTCTCAAGTTTCGTTTCTGTATTTTGTTCATCGTTTATTATTAATATAATATTCACGAGGAATTATGTTCATTCGTTACTTTCTTTCATTTTGCTTAATAATCAAACCACCTAGATTTGAAGTTCATGTTTAAACTATTCGCAATCTAATCGGATATAATACGAGAATAATCCAAATATGTTAACTTCTAACAAGATTATGTAACATTTCAAAGTTCGGGATTCAAGTCGTGATTATATTATTATTTTGATCTTAAAATAATATCTCAAAGTGCAAGGTTATTATTGTAACTATAATTTAAATTCAGTTTTAATACCATATCAAAGATGAAGGCCATTTATGTAAGTTCTTTTAAATTATATTAATAAAATACAATAACTTAACCCAGCCACCCCCCACTCCCGTTTCCCGTTTTTCTGGCAAGGGTTTCCGTCGACCAAAAAACGTCACTGGCGACCCCAAGCAGCCCTAATTCTCCGCCATTTGACCCACTAAATTGGTGTAACGAATTAATACGTCAATAATGAAAGAGCTTGGATAGGATCTAGAACTTATGATTACGACGATACATGATGTTTAGGTATGATTAATGTTGTTATACGTTATGAATGATGTGAGAGAATGAATTGGCAAAGTAACGATAGAGGACTAATAAACAAAACTGGAAAACTTACATTAATGAATAAGTTACAGACTATATATAGGGGATGATCACATTCGTTACATTAGACCACACGAATGAACTCTTCATTCGTTAATACATTTAACATATAACGAGTAGCCCTCATTCGTTATCTCATTCGTTAATATGGGTTAACGAATGAGCTTACAGATTAGACGAATGTGTTACATTCGTTACGGGGTAAAGAATGTAACTTACATTAGAGCGAATGGCCCATTTAGCTATATTTACATTAAGATCCCTATACTTTAAACTAATTACATTAATGCCCTGATAAAGACTGAGACGTACAAAACGTGTATCAACAAACTCCCCCTCGTCTCGAGCTCTTTATCATACTTTAGCGTTGAAACATCTTTGTCTTCCAATCAACGCAGCTATGAATCTTGTATGCGTAGCAGACACGAACAACCCTCTGAAACTACATTGCAAGATCATAATCCTTTACATTAGCGAATCTGATCTGACTTGTGAATAACGCGTCGTTGTCAGACTCAGATAGATTGACCAGCCACATCGGATCAAATACACGTAACGTCTTCGTGCGTGAACCCTGACCATAACAATAACCGCTTCACCTGTACGATTATCATAATACCAATAATTAAATGAGGTGAATAGATTCTGAGGGAATATCTTCATCGGAACCCTCTTCATCGTCTTTGGTGGCTTCACTATTAAGATTAACTTCCTCCATCCCGTGCGTGCATCTATTTCGTCAATATATTTTTGTGTCGGCACCTGAGGCTGGAAGAATTTGAAACCAAAGCGGGTTTCATGCAATAACTGCCCGTAGAACCAGCTAGCCCATTTATCGTCTCCACAATTAACAAACGAACGATTAGCTAAGATTCGTACATCCTATCGAGGCATAGATAAAATATCGTGTGGGAGTTTGAAATAATAAATACCATGCTCCCACTTAACGATATATACCTTAAGATCTGAATCGTATTGCCAGACCACCATATCACCTTTAACATCTTTAGCAGGCCTGTACTTCTTCATCTGGTATGCAAATTCCCGAGCTTTCTCAACATTCACATCTTCTCGGTCATAATATCTGAAAGTCTTAATCATCTTATTCATCTTCTCAACGTTATGCTCAAACATACCATCAAAAGCACGTTTCCGTTTCTTCTCTGTAGTTGACACATGGCTCAATTCTGCAGCTTTTAACTTATCTTTTTCTTCCTGTAATCGACGCTCTGCCACATTGAAATGCTCAGTTGTAAAGAACAGAATACCCGAGTCACTATTATTATCTGTGTAAAACTCTGAATATCTTCAGCAGTAACATCTTCCACTTTCACTTCTTCAAAATCAGGTACATTCCTGTGAGGAATACCTGTATCAGTACTATCTTCCATCTCCACATCCACGTTCTTACCCAATTCCTCAATCTCATCATCATTTAGATCCAGAAGCAAGGCAATTTGTTCTTTCGTTAAAGAATGATCAACAAATTCACCTTCTTCGATCTCATCAGCATTCACCATACTGTATACAATCCCATCAATTCCTACAAACAGAAGCATGTTAGCCGGAATAACGTCTATTGGCTTGGCTCTCGTGTAATCTTTATATGGAACAATCTGTAGATTACTAGCTTCTGACCCACCACCAACACTCGCATCAGTCTTATTACCCGCCAACGGTGTGGAACTTCCGCCCGGTTGCTGATCTACCCCACCCCCTGCACCATCCTGATCGTCTTCATTATTCTTCAACTTCTTTAATTCATCTTCTTTGCGTGTCAGTTGAAGAATAATCTCATCCTGTTTGTCTAACCTCTCCCCCTGAGCAACAACTAGGGCTCGAAGTTCCTTATTATCATGCTGAGCCGATAGAAGATGCCTCAGCAAATTCCGTTGCGCTAGCTCATTTGCAGCTCTGTCTGCTTGCATTTGAGTGTGTTATAAATGCAACAGATTCATCATGTGAAACCATTGAGCATGAGGAGCCATGTGATAGAAATTAGGATGCACTGGTTGCATAGGACCTTGAGGACGACTGAATGACATAAAGGAGTGCTCAGGCCTCGGCAATGGTGTTGGAGTAACAGGAGTAACAGATGTCGTTGGCTGTGGTGAAGGCATCTGTGCCAATACAATATGTAATATGTCTCCAAAATGAGGATTAGGCGTCACAGTAGTAGCCAAAGTCAAAGTTGGAGGCATTGGAGACGTAGGCATCTGCACAGGTGTTGGAGAACGAGGAAAATCTGTCAATGTAATAGGAGTAGGAGATCGTGGAATCTGTGGAACTGGAACTGGAGAAGTAGTAGAGGAAATAATAGGAGTAGAAACAGCAGTAGAAGGCACAAATGGTTGACTCGGTATCTCAATAACCGAACCCCTTCTAACTCGTTGTTTCTTAATTTTCTCCCCTCTGTCCGTCATCGGTTCTTTACCTTTACGCTTACGCTTCTGTTCATAAGTTAACTCGGCTTGTGGTCTTGGACCACCATCATCTCCACCATTATCACCATCACCACCTTCACGTTCTGAATCTGAATCGTCATGAGCCCAACGATCATTAGGTGGCGCGACATAATCAATATTTGCTAGATGACCAATCAAACGTTTAAACCGTGGTCGATCTGCCAAACTCTGACCTCTGTATGATCTCAAATGTTGCATCGTCTCTTCATTCATATGATCAAGCTTCATCATGTCTGCTTGATCTTTTTCCAAGTCAGGCACCAGATCATTTATCATCATTTGCAAAAATCTGGGATACATTAAGAACTTATGTCTGCTGGTGATATTTTCTTTCAAATGATAATAAACCAATTTGGAGAAATTGAATGGTTTATTAAGAACAAGGGCAACAAACACAGATTGAAGCATCACTCAGCACTCGTCAAATCCACCCTTACATCCACCGAGACAATGAATCAATACGTGAAGCAAATACTTGTATTGTTCACACAAGTTCGCTTTGTTGTACATAGATCTGCCCAAATCACCATTATACTTTACACGACCAAATAACCCTCTGATCAATGCTTGATCGAACTAACATCTATCATCAACTGTATCATTAAATCCCAGTGAGTCTCTGATCACGCCAATATCAATCACCACCCGTTTGTCTTGAATAACCGCTTCTATATGATTATCTTCTTCATTGAACGTAGCAGTATTCCAAAACTCTTGTATTATCTTCTGATAAACAACTGTACGGGTAGAAATGGCCTTGTAGATTCTTGAGCGGATGAGAAAACTAATCATACCCCCAAAGATAGGAGTATCTTCAAAGTTCGGCTCTAAAAACGCACATATGTTGTGACTCTTATTCCAAGACAGTGCCATTTCTTTTTAAAAAAAAACAAACATACATTAGTAAAATTTTCAAAATAATCAAACTGTTTAGCAAATGACAATCACATTCGTTAAAAACTGTAAACGAATGGGACATTCGTTATACATGAAAAGGTTCATTCGTTATCTTTAACGAATTATCCTTAATCGTTAACCTATTCGTTACAAGTAACGAATCACTCTTAACGAATCCAATCTGATTCGTTATGACTTTAAACAATCCATTCGTTACATTAACGAATCATACAGTCATTCGTTAACTGTCTTAACGAATCAAGCTACATTCGTTATAAAGATAACGAATCATGCTTCATTCGTTATAAAACTAACGAATCAGTCTAGAGTGTCTGTTTGACTAATCTGAAAGTCAAAATACAAACAATTTTGACTCTTTATAGTCAAAATCGTCATGTTCATATCAGAAACTGTTAAAATTCCAAACAATCTGTACGATTAACCATTGAGTTTGTGTTCGGAAATTAAATGCATGTAATCATCCATCAATTATCAATGCAAAAGTAATCTCATATATGAATATTATCGATTTCTTTATTCAAATAAGGTTCAATTCTTTAATGAATCAGTTTGACACTTAAACCACTGATAAATCTTCGTGAAACACATATGATGATTATCGTAGTTACCCGCTGATCACAAAGATAACAACCAATTAGGCTAATATGCAAGTAATGAATTCTGATGAAATTTTGGCAGAGTTTCGTTTAGAGAAGACAATGGAATAGGAATTAGGCGAATGAACCGTCATTCGTCTAATCCTTGGGATTATATCCAATAATTTCACGCGAATCGAGGTCATTCGTTCAAAATTTGAACTAACGAATGGCCTCATTCGTTAACTGTTGAATCTCATTCGTTAAAATTTTTAACGAATCTTCTCTCATCCGTTAAATTGTTAACGAATAACTAAGTCATTCGTTAATCTTTAACGAATCAATAATTCATTAGTTAATCTTTAACGAATAATACATTAACCATTCTTATTCGTTAAATGTTTAAACGAATGTCTTCCATTCGTTATGCACAACGGAAGCGAATGTCTTTATAACGAATGAGAAACTCATTCGTTATGTTTAAATAACGAATGACTTTACATTCGTTAATCATTTTAACGAATCACCATGTTCCTTAGTGAATGAGACAAAATTCTCATTTTAAGGAATTTAAATAAGCATTAAAACCAATTAGGTTTTTAATCAATGAATTAAATAATCAATTAAATCCAAGTTAGGTTTTAATTGCATACATTAAAATACCCGATCACTGTGGATCGGTAATACTTAACTTAAACGGATTTTTACGTTAAAAATATCAATTGTTACCAATTGTAAATACGTTAAACACGATTTAACTTAAACTTTTTCTGGGGTTTAACTCTTTTTCCCTTTCTCAATGATTTAATTCGCAAGCTTGGCAAATCGAAACTAAAGCAGAAAAAATAAAAAATATATAAAATCTTTTTGTATATTTTGAAAATTTTCAAGTAGCAAAGAACTAAACACAGTAAATGAAAAGCAGTGCATATTTTTGTGAGTTGAGCAGGGAATCATATTGACTAATAACGTCCTAGACTACACTTCAATTTTGACATTATTATGCACATAGTCCAAAGATGATTGCAGATATAATTGTCCACTTTAAACTTTAGACAGATCCGTCCGTAACTTTACGATACATTTTAAGATTCAATTAAGCATAAATCTTATGTGGAACCCACCTGTCAGACACAGTTTCATATCTCTTATACAGTGAATTTCACATGTACATTTTTCAGTTTTCTATGAATTGATTAGCTGTAACTAATACAAAAATAATGAAAAGAAAATAAAGCAGAAAGTTAAAATTTTCCCTTAAGATCGGTATTACTACACGCAGATAAGGTTCCATTTTAACAAAAATAAAAAGATAAAATAAGTTGAAGTTGCATAAAATCTTAACTCTCAATTCGGATAATCCCGTATTATCGCGCGGAGAAAGTCCAAGATTTTATACGAAACATCAAGAAAATAAAGCAGAATATCCAAAATCATAACCCTCAGGTCGGATAATCTTATCGCGCAGGAGAGGATCCAAGATTTGAATAAGAAATAAAGAAAAAATGAAGTTGAATTTCTTTGCAAAATTAAAGATAAACCAAAGCAGAATTTTCTTCAAAAATGAATGTATGCACACACAGCAATCTTTAAAGCTTTTTGATACTTAATACAGATATTAACTATGCATCAAGATGTAACACCACTAGATTTGGCAATCATTTAGGTTTCTATCTTTTTAACACTTATATGATCTGTTAAGCCTATCATACACATCATGCAATTGATCTTATGGCACTTTTTAGTCTACTTTATTCATGTGTTAGGTCCACTAAGTCAATGTACTATCATTTTCCCTTTTTGCTTCAAAACTCATTTTTGAGAAGCATTTTTCAATGTTTTTGGATTTTTCAATATTTGAATGTTTTTGGAGTTTATAGAATTTTTCTGTACAAACGAAAACACAATATAGTATTTTTGTATTTTTCTATTTTCTACCCCTAAAAACCGTAAAAATTGAAATAACATCAAAAAAATTGATCTAACCAAGCTTTTGAATTTCTGTGAAAGATTTTAAACCATTTATACCAAGCAAGTATTGAAAACGCGTTTTGTCAAAAGCTTTGGTATAAAGGTCAGCCTTTTGAAAATCCGTATGAATTTTATCAATTGATATTAATTTCTTTTCATAGCAATCACGTATAAAGTGCTAACGGATTTCAATATGTTTTGTTTTTGAATGTTGAACCGGATTTTTGGTGATAGAGATTGCAGCAGAATTATCAATAAAAATAGGAGTAGTAAGAAACTTCAAACCATAATCCCGCAGATGTTGCTGGATCCAGAGAACCTGTGAACAGCAACTCGAGGCCGCCACATACTCCGCTTCGGCTGTTGAGGTTGAGACCATTGTCTGCTTCTTACACTGCCAGGAAACAAACCGGTTTCCTAAGAATTGACATCCCGCCGTTGTCGATTAAATTGATCTTGCAACCTCCATAATCCGAATCAGTAAAGGCGGTGAGATCGAACTTATCGTCTTTGGAGTACCATAACCCGATGTTTGGAGTTCCCCTCAGATAATGTAAGATACGCCTTACTGCCGCCAGGTGAGTCACTCGGGGACTCGATTGATACCTAGCGCACAAACAGACAGCAATCATAATGTCCGGTCGAGAAGCAGTCAAATACATGAGTGATCCAATCATGGCTCGATATAGGGTCGGATCTACGGTATCCTCCAATTCATCCGGTGATAAATTGTAACCCACGGGAAGAGGAGTAGAGGGAATTTTGCCATCGGATATCCTGAATCGGCTCAATACATCGTTCACATATTTAGTCTGATGGATAAAGATCCCGGCGTCAGAATGGTGAACTTGCAAACCCAGAATGAAACTCATTTCTCCCATCGAACTCATCTCGAATTTTGTCTGCATCGTTTTCTCGAATTCTTTGCATAAACTATCGTTTGTCGAACCAAAAATAATATCGTCCACGTAAATTTGGACGAGGAGCAGATCATCACCCATATTCTTGTAAAATAACATACAATCCACAGTTCCCCTCTTGAATCCACTTTCAATCAGATGGTCAGCCAATGTACTATACCAGGCTCTCGGGGCCTGATGCAAACCATAAAGAGCTTTGTTTAAACGATAAACATGCTCAGGAAAGTCTGGATCCTCGAAGCCAGGAGGCTGTTTCACGTACACTTCTTCATGAATTGCTCCATTCAACAAATGCCGATTTCACATCCATTTGATAAATTTTGAAGTTTTTGTAGGCTGCATAGGTAAGAAAGATTCGTATAGCCTCCTGTCGTGCCACCGGAGCATACACTTCTGTATAATCTATGCCTTCCTGTTGATTGTAACCAAGAACGACCAATTGCGCCTTATTTCGCACGATAACCCCACGGTCATCCTTCTTGCACTTAAACACCCATTTTGTAGGAATCGCCTTTTTAACGCGATCGGGTTTGTCGATTAAGTCCCATACACCCATTCTAACAAACTATTGCAGCTCCTCCTGCATAGCTTCAACCCATGATGGTTCCGTGAGTGCCATTGCGACACTTGTCGGTTCTATCTGTGATAGAAAGCAGGTGTATTGTGCAATACTAAGGATACCCGAAGAGTGCAAATCCGCATAAGCCACAAACAATCGAATCCTCAGTAAGAGATACATTATGATCAGATTGATCATCACATATGTTAGCCAATTGGTGTCTTGTGTGAACCCCGTCGTTCACATCACCAATTATCTGATCCTGTGGATGTTGCGAATGAATCCGTAAAGTAGGATTCGCAGGAACAGATACCTTATCACCCAAATTGGTGATATTCTCCTCCGCAGTGTCTAAAGAGACAGATGATGAATCATCACTGATTAGAATAGGCTTGGTAGTCTCTTGAGCTTCATCTATCATTACAGATGATGAATCAACAAACTCAGCATCATCGGAAAATTCAGAAACATCGTTTGACTTTTCAGATACATTAGGAGAGTCACTTGCATCAACCGAAGAAAACCTTAGACTTGGAAGACATTGGTCCTCCAAATACGATCTAACGAGATCTTCAGGTATGTCATTAACTGTTGATGTAAATGAATTAAATAATCGATCGTAGTCGAACATCCAAACGGGACCTGTACCAGTTGGTGGAGTCGTATAACTTTGACAATCAACGTGATACCATTCCTCCACGCAACCAGAAGAAAGATTGAAAATCCGCTTCTTCGGAGAGTTATAACCCAAGAAATAACCCTCAAAAGCTTTCTCATCGAACTTTCCAACGTCTTTCTTCAACACAGTACATGGACACCCAAATGGTTCCAAATACTTTAAGTTCAGCTTACAATTATGTGGAAGCTCGTAACTAGTCTTCTTGAGCTTCTTTACCGTTAGTACGCGATTCAATGTGTAGCAAGCGGTATTCACAGCTTCGTTCCAGAATTGATCAGGTAGCTTTGGATCAACCAGCATTGTACGTGCAGCTTCAATCAGCGTACGGTTCTTTCGTTCAGACACCCCATTCTGTTGAGGAACATAAGGTGCACTGAATTCCCGATGAATTCCTTTCTGAATACAGAAGAAATCCAATACATTATTCCTGAACTCAGTTCCATTGTCACTATGAATTCGTCTCACTTTCAGTTTGTAAAGTGATTCGATTTTTGTAATAAGGTTATGAATTAGCACAGGAGTTTGATCTTTTGATCCCATAAATAATACCCACGAGTAACGAGAGAAATCATCCGTCACAACCAAACAATAAAAATCTCTAGCGATGCTAGCACGGTTCACTGGACCAAAGAGATCCATATGAAGTCGTTCCAGAGGAGTAATGATATCGTTTAGTGGTTTGGTCGGGTGAGATTTCTTCTTTTGTTTCCCCTTCTTGCATGCGACGCAATGATCATTAAATTTAAAGTTCTTGAGGGACACTCCATTCACTAAATCATTTGTCATTAAAAAGTTCATTTTTCTTAAGTGAATGTGTCCCATGCGTCTATGCCAAAGAATAGAATCTTTCTCTGTTGCTTTAGACACGAAGCAAGTAGATGAGGGCGAAACTTTGACATCGTAACTCGTGTCAAGTACATAAATATCATTTGATCGAGGTGATCGCATGACAACCATGTCTTCTAGAATTGTGTATCCCGGTTGAAGAATAACACATTCCTTGTCGGTGAATATGGTGGTGAACTTTTTATCTCAAATCTGTGAAACACTCAACAGATTGTGATCCACCTTTTCGCAATAATTAACTTTTTCAAACGTTATTCTACCGTTTGAAACTTCCCCTTCTTTTGTAATCATTCCTTTTTGATTACCAGCAAACGCCACATAACCCCCTTCAATATCTTTAATGTTGTTCAAAAGGTCTAGGTTGCCGGTTATATGCCGAGAACATCCGCTATCCAATATCCATTTTTGACTTGATACGGACCTAGATGTACCCTGCACAAACAAGTAAAATGATTAGTCCAAAAAGGCAGCCCAAGCCTTAGTCTTGGGCTCTCCCTTTGAAACTTTTGGAGAACTTAATAATTTAACACACGTATTCGGTACTTGAGAATAAGTGGCAGTTTTCTTAGTTTTCTTCTTAAGATAACCATCACGGATTCTTTCCGAATCTGTGTTTAAACTGATGGGTTGAGCACGATCAACACATGCGTTTAATACTTTAAATGCATCAACCCGAATTACTTTCCTCGGATTGATGTTTGAATACATTATCATGGAATCATCAACTTGATTTTCCTTTGTGTTTGAAAAAGATTTAGTCTTGCAAGTTGAATAATCTTTGATATTGTTGATCTTTGCTTTGCATCGTCTTGAAACATGACCCGGTTCACCACACTTGAAACACAGTCGAGAGTCTAAACTTTGTTGTGATGATGTACCGGTCGATAGTGATATCAAAGTTTTAAGGTCAACAGATTTAGGTGTTTCACAAGTGGCCTTCTTCGATGACTCATGTTTCAAACCCTTCTTTGTTTTGTAAAATTCAAGATTTGTCAAATTTGATGAATTTTCCAAACCTGACGATTTTATGAATTTTATAGGTTTGAAAGCATTTTTTTTTTGTTTTTGAACATTACTAGTTTTTGATTGAAAGAATTTCTTCTCAAGTTCAGTCATTTCAGTAGTTTCATCTTGACATACACTTTCAATCAATTCTTGTTTAAGAAGATTCAATGGAACTTCTTTGTTTGAGAACACTTTTGAGAGACCTTTTAATTTAAATACTTTTCTAGTTGAAGTTTTCAGTGGAGGATTAATGAATTGCATTAATTCCTCATCAGACATTGAAAGCTTGTCTGTGGAAGTTACATTAACATGTTCCTTTTGAATTACTTTAGAAATATCCTTAGGAACACGTGAATTGTTTGAAGAAACACTTGAGGATTTTGCACCATAAACAGCTTTTTCAAAATCTTCTGATTCACACAGAATGTGATTGTCAATTGGAATGTCGTTATTTTTAAAAATCACATATGTTTCAGTCAGCTCCTCGATTGAACCGTCCAATTCATATTTGGTAAACACCTTTTTGCTTTCAATATTAACTGGTTCACGAGTCAGTTCAAATGAATCAACATTTTCAGGTTTATCAGTAGACATATTTAAAGAATTTTCTGCCTTAGGAATGCTACTGTAATCCTGATTAAATGGAGGAGGAATTTTGACGTATCCCAAACCTGCTTTTCCGTTCTTTTTATGTGAATGATTAACCTCGATTATTTCATTCAACAAGAAAGAAGAATCTCTGAATTTACGACGTTTATGATTTAATTCTATTTTTTCTTGTTCGAGATTGGAAATGCAAGTTCGGAGACGAAGAATCTCCTTTAAATGTTGATCCACTTCAATAATTTTACAATGAACTTTTGCTTTAAGATCATGATTACTATCTGATAATTTCTGAATTTTCAGATTAGCTTGCTCAAGCAATTTTGTCTTTTGCTTATAGCATTCCTTGATCGTAAAGTAATCATTAGTAAACATATTTTTTTGAGTTAATGCTGTTTCAAGTTTGGCTTTTAACACAGCACACTCAGAACAATCCACCATTATTGATGCAGGTTCATTAATTTGAGGTGCAGGACATACCTCATCAATCTTAGCCATGCAGGCATAAGATTTAGTTTTCTCAGGAGTTGATTCTGGTTGAGATGACAGAGATTGATCACTGTCAGTCTCCGAGTCAGAGGAATCACTACTCTCCAATACGTTATCGCTACTGACATCCTCAAAATTCTTCACAGGCTCAACGATAGCAACGTTTGCCTGGTTTCCCAATAAACGCTGAGACCAATCAACTCCGTCATTTACCAATAAAGCTTGAGTAACGGGAGATTTGTCTTGATAACCAGAGCCAGCAGTGTTACTTTTATCTCCTCCAGATGAAGACTTTGTAGAAGAACGGTCAGAATTGTGTGAGCCAGAATATTCTTTCCTCGGCTTGTCACACTCTTTGGCAAAGTGGCCAAATTCACTGCAATTATAACACTTGAATTTTAACTTATCAAACCCAACCCTTTTGTTCAACGTGGGAAGATCTTTTCCCGTTCGTTGCATGAATCTTTTAACCTTTCGAACAATCATGGCCATGTTCCACTTCAAATCCATAAGCTGAAGATCATCTGGGTTGATTTGATCGTAGTCTTCATCTGTGAGATCCCTCGTCGCAATCTTACTTCCCACCAGTTGTTCATATGAAGTCATGAACGCACATACAAAAGCGAATTGTTGTTCAGCTTCTTGTAAATTGACCTTGGGTAAGCTTGAAGTATGAGCATTTGAGTTGCCAGTTGCACCACTCGCCATGAAACATACATTATGGGGACTGTTTACGTTAGGATCCTCTTGGGATTGAGCAAAGAATGCATTAATAGGCACTGAGTTTGTCGCATTATTTGCTGGTAATGCACCACCATAAAGTAACGGGTTTTGAGTTGACGACTGCTGATTTTGATTTTCTTTCAAAGTAGATTGGCATTTAAGATCGAATTCCCTTTCTTCGATCTTGTTAATGAATTGTACAACAGTCAATTCAGGTTTCTGAAAGAATCCGTTTTCTTTAAGCACAAACAGGAAAGTCGAATAGTCTGTAGGTAAGGCATTCTTCAAAGTATCAATCTTGTCTTGTTCTGTTGGCTCAAGATCAACAGAAGGCATCTCAACAATCAAGTGGCTGAAACGGTTGATCATTTCTTCTACAGTTTCATTTTTCATCAGAATAAAGTTTCTGAATTGGAATTTCACTAAAGTCTTCTTGCTTTCGAGAGTATTGCCCAAACTTCTGGTTTTTAAGGTAGTAAACAGTGAAGCACAGACTTTGATTGTACTATATTGATGAAAAATATATTCCGGTAAAGCCATAGTGAGTGTAGAATATGCTTTCGTCTCACTTTCAAAGTCTTTCAACTCATGTGTCTCATACTCTTTAAACGGTTTCGAAGTCCAGCTCGTGTTTTCATTACCGATCAGTGGTGCAGCATAAACATCATCAAGAAAATGAACACTGCTAGGATGCACGGATCCCAGATGTGCACGGAATCTTGGTTCCCAACGGGCAAAGTTCGATAGTTTCAACAGCTTGGGACATTTATTATGACTGCCTATCTCGTTATCCATCGTCAGCATCTGTTGCAATAAGACGTTCTGTGACGCTAACGCATAATAAGATGAATTCTGAGCAGCCATGATAAACCAACTGATAAACTTCAGGGATTAACAAAATTTACTGTTCACACGATTGAACTAGTAACGAATGAACCAGTAACGAATGGTTTTTAATGAATCTCTTCACATTCGTAACCCTTTAACGAATGAGCTAGTAACGAATGGGTTTTAACGAATGGAATATTCGTTAAAACTGAGATACTTTAACGAATGGGATATTCGTTAAAATTTGATTACTTTAGCGAATGTCTAAGATATTCGTTAACGAATGAAAGTTAACGAATATGGCTTAACAAATCAGGCTTAACGAAGAAGGTTGAACGAATAAGGTTTGATCTTAGCGTGACGAATGAGATTGAAATTGTAACGAATGAGCGGTTAAGTCTTAGCGAATGAGTGTAACGAATCAGTCTTCATCCTAACGAATAAGACTTCATCTTAACGAATCAGTCTTCAACGATTCAAACTTCCAATTTCAACTTCAACTCGTCCGAATCTTACTGAAACTACTTAAAACTTATATCAAAACAATCCAACACCAAATTCGAACCTATCTAGCCATGTCCGAAGTCACAAACATTCTTCAATCAGGTTCAATTTAACGAATAACCAGTCTCTGGTTTTGAACTTCAATTAAATCACAAAATCAATCAATTCATATTCGAAATTGATCAATTGATTACGGTTTTAACTCGATTATGTATCGAAGATCAGCTCCAAATCTCTGATACCACTTGAAAGAGCTTGGATAGGATCTAGAAATTATGATTACGACGATACATGATGTTTAGGTATGATTAATGTTGTTATACGTTATGAATGATGTGAGAGAATGAATTGGCAGAGTAACGATAGAGGACTAACAAACAAAACTGGAAAACTTACATTAATGAATAAGTTACAGACTATATATAGGGGATGATCACATTCGTTAACTTAACAGTTAACGAATGTGTCATTCGTTACATTAGACCACACGAATGAACTCTTCATTCGTTAATACATTTAACATATAACGAGTAGTCCTCATTCGTTATCTCATTCTTTAATCTGGGTTAACGAATGAGCTTACAGATTAGACGAATGTGTTACATTCGTTACGGGGTAACGAATGTAACTTAAATTAAAGTGAATGGCCCATTTAGTCATATTTACATTAAGATCCCTATACTTTAAACTAATTACATTAATGCCCTGATAAAGATTGAGACGTACAAAACATGTATCAACAAATAAAAAACGTTAATCAACATCCTAATTATATTATAACGTCCATTGAATCGTCAATTGATCCATGATATTCACCGGAAACGACCAAAAACAATTTACACCTCTTTAATGAACATACTAGTATAAATACGACGCGAATCTCAATCTAAAACCACTGCAATAATCAAAATACACATATTCACCCTCTGGAACTCCGTTCGAACCTCTAAGACGAGTTCCGACCATTCCGTCGTTCTTCACATTTCCGCCACCATATCGGGTAATTTAAGCATGCTTTTGAATCATCTTAATCTGTTAATCGATCTCCCTATCATAATAGAATCAAACATAGAATGATTTCAGCAATTGAATTTTCTAGGGTTATATGAAGAAGATGAAGTTATGTTATTATATATATATATATATATATATATATATATATATATATATATATATATATATATATTTCTTCTTCTATTTTAAAACTAACAAAGCTTCTAGTCCAGCGGTTAGTATACTTGAATTTGGATAGAAAGACTCAGGTTCGAAACCCGGGTCAAGCGTTTTCTTCTTTTTTTTTAAACTGTTATTAAATCTATTATTAATAAATAATATGGCTTGTATCTATTATTATATATAAACAAATAAAATCATACTCTTAACGAATATTATACCTAGAGCAACTGGATAATACCTTGAGTTGGTAACGCAAGGACCCGGGTTTGAAACTCAGGTCAGACACTTATTTTTTATTACAAGTATTAATTTAATTATATTTTATTAATTAATTAATTAATCATTTAAAAATCATAATAAATCATAAAAATCATTTTTAAATTAAATAAAATTATCTAAATTAACCATAAAATATATCTCATCTTTTTACACTTAAAAACCAAAATTTTCGTTTTCATAAACCGTGTTTAAAAATCATTTGTTAATAATAAAACTAAACTTTAACTCTTTAAAATCATTTCGCTTAAACAATAATTATAATTCCAACTTATAATCCTTAGTTCAAGACTTTAGAACGTTTAAACTTTGTGCCTTTACCGTTAAAACGATTATAAACCAATAATACCCTAGTTGCCGTTAAAACATAAATATTACTATCAAAATCTATAAAACTAGTAAACTAATTCCTAAACTTTTAATATAAGCTTATACAATATTTAACCCCGTTAGATTATCGATTGAGTTTCGCATTTATTTATCGTAGTTAGTGTGAATTGCTCTTTTGGACTTTTGTGACGCTTTCGGTTCTTTTGTCATTCTCAATCTTTTCGACGATATCATATTTCTTTATCACATCAATTTATAAGGTGAGTTTTCATAACCCTTTTTACTTTTACGCGTTTTGAGGTGTAGCACGTCCAAACTTGGTTTCTTGTGTCAAACTAAAATTCACATGCGTGTCTTGAATGTATTTGTTTCACATCATGTTGCTTATAAACTATGTGATTATGTGCTAGTTGTTTACTATTTTTGTTGGTGGAGACTCATACACATAGTGGGAGGGTCCGACCGGATGTACCTGCGCCGTCCATTTGTTAATTGCGGTATCATACACATAATCAAAGTGGGGTGGTCCGACGGGACGTACCTGTGCCGTCCATTGTTATAAATGGCGGTATCATTACCGTATTCTATACTCCAAGTAGCTCGGCGAACGGGGGTTCCTTAGTAGATTTGACCTATGTCAAGCGAACGGGAATATCATGTATTTATTTTTCTTTTACTTTATGATTGGGATGATACATCTTGACTTGTGAATTTTACACTTTTAGTATTATATATATGCAAAACTTTATGAATTCTCGCCAACATTATTGTTGATAAAATATATTATTTTAAACGTGCTGTAGGTTGAAGTCTAAGGATTGAAGACTAGATTAGTTGGACCATTAGGGTATTAGAAACACATCATAATGAAATTCAAAATTTATTGTATTGTTATTTGATTGTGTGTTTGTGATGTATTGAAATGAAATAAATATAATTATTGTCGCTTTAATAGCGTTACGAGCTTATGAGTGATCTGTACGTCACACCCAGGCGCATTCCGCTTAAAGCCGGGGTGTTACAACTATGCCCGTGTGCAATCACTGAACTCATATGGCATTGTGAGTGAATTTGGGACCTACTTGTATCGCATGTTAGTCTTGGGGGCGGCCACTCGTCATGCGGTGATCAATGGCAACCACCTCTATCATGAGGGCCAAGCAGAAATTGCTGATCTAAAGAAAGCTCTGGAAAGAAATGGGAAAAAGGTGCTTAACCTGAGGAGGAAGGTGGCTCTAGCTAAGGAGAAGAGTCCAGAGATGCCCAACTTGGAAGCTGCCTTGCAATCTTCAAAGGAGTAGGTTTCTTAGTTGACTGCTGAGCTTTCTGGGGTAGAAGCGAAAGTCACGGAATTGGAAGGTGTTCGTTCCACCTTAACAGAGACTCAGGAGAAACTTGCCGAGTGTAACACCCCAGCTTAAGCAGAAACGCCTGAGTGTGACATATAGAATGCTCAAAACACATGTAACACTATTATGTGAAAATATTATCATTAATTTATACAAACTTCAAGTACACAAGTTCAAAACAAGGAAATAACATTTAATAAAAGAAAAATTCAACAACTTGTCCAATTATTTTGATAATCTAAGTCTAGTGTCTTCATCAAGCTTCAACCTTTAATAATCGTACCTGTAGCATGTATATAAAATAAAGTTAACTAACAAGTAGTTGGTGTGAATCACACAAGTTTGATATATGTAAAGGAAAATCATACAATTCTATGAACAAGTGTAAATCGCAAGTAAGGTCCTTTCCAGTTGGTAACAACCAACACACTCAGATAATCGCATGCAAGGTCCTTTCCAGTTGGTAAAAACCAACGTACTCAAATCGGGGGTCCCTTTTGCACTTATAACACGACAGTCCTGAGTGTAAAGGGGGCGTATGATCATACTTATCACTTGAAATTGAAATGGAAATTGATAGAAGTAGTCAAGTAAACACACAAGTCCATAATACGAATTGTAGTTTGAAAATGAATAACTAAGTAAATGCTTTGAATAGGATATACAAGCTAACCCCAAAATGTAAAAACATTAAAAAGGTGGTGTGGAACCTAATCTTTGATATTGAAGTGGAAATAAGAATAAAAGACGAAAACGCATCAAAGGAACTGAAACGAACGATCCTCGCGAACTATATAAGCAAAACAAAATCTAACTAACTGGATAAAAAAAATTAAATAATTCGGTTAAAGGGATTTTGTATTATTTTAATGTATTTTATAATATAATAAGATTTTTAATTTTTCACGAAATTTTAACGTTTTAAATTAATATTATTTGGTTATTAACTCAACATTAATACGAGAATTGTGTTACTTACTAATAATGGATTTTAGTATCTAAGGGACATCGAATTTATCGTGTTAATATATATCTTGAAACAGTTATGTTATAAAGTTAACGAAACGAATAATTAATATAGTTTTAATAGGGTTTTAAGAACTTAACGAATGTGAAAAAGTTGGTTTTTGATTGAAAATGATTAAACACAATTTATAAATAATTTTGTTTAGGTTAAAATAATTCTATCTGGTTTTTAATGATTTTAATTGGTAAACAATATATAAGAAAATAAAGTTACAAAAGAGATAATAATAAACAAAAGGCACACTGGTGTCCCAAACCTAATTGACTTAACCACCGGACCAACTCACTAATTTGATAATATCACATAAACAAAAATATATATGCATTATAGCAAGTTCATCTTCTTTATTATAAACCCTAGATTTTAATTTTCACAATTCATTCATTGTTTGGTCAAAATTATTTAGGGGTTTTATTTGCCACCGAAAAACGTTCAAAAACAATATAATAGTTACCCGGAATGGCGAAGATTTGAGGGTGAACAAGGACTCGCCGGAAAACGACTTTGACGGAGAAATTAGATTATTTAAAGAGTGTTCTAGTGAATTTTTAATTTGTGAACAAGTTTAGTTGGATGCATAGTATCTATTTATAATGCTAATTGGAGCGTATATGGATTGATTGTCTTAATTGTGATTTTACAAAAAGTCTGGCGGTTTCTGGCTGTTTCGCAGATGATTACACACATTATTGGATGTTTTAACGCAATTAAAATGTTGATTACTGTTTGTTATAGAAGTCTAAAGTCGTTTCACTAATTAAACAAGTCAAAACGCAAGATCTATGGGTCTTTAACGTCTATCGGCACCATTTCCAACGGCCAGAGATTGTTATCGGAATTACGTGGTCATTTGGGTAGTTAAATTAATTAAAATATTATAAATTAAATGTTATTTACACAAGCAGTCCCTCAACTTTCTTATTTCTATTAAAATAGAATATGGATTACACTTACATAATCAACCTTGAACTTTCAAATTATATTAAAACAAAGTTTAATTAAACATTACAAATTACACCCTTAACTTTGGATTGTGTTATAATTGAAATAGAAATTATGTTACTTGGATACTTTCGTATTAATCTGAAAAGTTTATAAATCGTTTAAGCTTTTAAAATGTTAAACCTCGGAGATAGGAAATATAAAATGAACGAACGATAAAATTGAATCATCGGAAATATAATATTACCGATAAACGATAAACCAAGAATACATTAAAAGGACAAAACGGGTCGGTTTAATAAATGCAATTCAAATAAACATTAATGAATGTTACATGAAACGAACTCGAGAATATTATAATATACACACACATAATATATATATATATATATATATATAAACAAAACCGAAAATTCGAAATGGGTCAGGTTTTCGGGTTTGAAAAGTAATGAATGTTACACCAAGGTTAGTATTTTGTTTGTTTTTTACTCATGTTCCCTCCTTTTAGATTTATATTTACACCTGTCCTTTTGTCTAGCTTGAGGCAGCTCCTCCTTTTGTCAAGATCCATCAGTTGGAGACCTCTCTTGACTGGGAGCAAGCTGAGAAAGAAGATTTAAAGAAGAAGATTGAAGCAGACAAGAGCCAGAAGAAACAGGCAGCTGAGGAGTTCACCAAGGAGACTAGCATGTTGAAGCAGGAGAATGCGAGTTTGCAGGAGATGACGGTTCAGGTGCAAGGGGGAGAGGGTGGATGGTGTCGGAGGGCTTTCGGCTAGTTTATGACAGAGCTCACGGGTGTTGCGATACACTTCAGGTGAGGGACCAACATATGAAAAGAAAATAATAATAATAATAATAATAATAATAATAATAATAATAATAATAATAATAATAATAATCCAAGAATAGTTCTCGTGATTTACATGGGAAAAGTTCATGAATAATTAATCATGATTGTGGATGTTTTAAATGCACATTCAACATTACAAGGGTGATGAAAAATAAAATTGTATAGAAATGATCACGGATTTGCAAAGGCAGCCCACAATATCAATAAATGAAATAATAAATAAAAGACCAATTTCATTAAAGATCAAAATGGGTCGGGTTTTTGGATTTGAAAATTAATGAATGTTACATAGAATTAACACCGGTACACTTGTCAATCAATCTTTAAGCATTTGGATCTCTCTCTCTCTCTCTCTTTCTCTTGCCCCCCCCCCCCCCAATATGAATTTTCACTCTTGCAGGTCAATTTTGTCAACAGTGAGGCAATCTTGGCGAAAGCTTAGATAAATCTACGATAGTAACCCACAAACCCTAAAAAGCTTCTAATGTCACACCCCGTTAAGCGATTTGCGGAAGCGTAAAACGGAAATGTAACAGATACAAATGGTATCAAATACATTGTTCATAAAAAAACATTACTAACTAATTTACAATATATTACATCATTCTAACATCTTTTACAAACTAGGTGATACAATCAAAACTAGCTCTTTGTAACATCCGTTAATTTTCAATAAAATGTTTAACCTTGTAGTGTTGCGAGCACCTTTCGGGCTTGACCCGACATTCTCCCGGGAGCCCCTTGCCACCCTCGTAAGTTTGTCATACTTAACTTTTCTTACAAGTTCACCCATCGTTAAAGTAGAGGGACTAGAATGTATATTGTTATTATATTATACAAAAAATAATAATAATAATAATAATAATAATAATAATAATAATAAACCCTAAAATTTCATTGCAGGCCACCAATAATTTTTCTTCAAGTCTTGGTACATCTTGGTCGCGCCTGGGTGAATAGAATAGCGCGACTTGTGTGCCTCATCCAAAATTTTATCTCTGAATCCCCCATACTTCGGTACCCACAAACGACCAACCTTATACTTCACCCCGTCACCGACGTCTTCCAACAATTTCTCCTAACCCCAAACACGCTCTGACAGAATCCATTCCACCTGCAAAGCCTCATTCTGAACGTTGGCTATTTGTTTCAAAATATCAGGTTTAAGAATAAGCTAATAGGATTTCACACGAATAGGTTTCGGTCTCTCCTTCCGGCTTAACGCGTCGGCTACCACGTTAGCCTTACCCGGATGGTACATAATCTCCAGATCGTAGTCCTTAATCAACTCCAACCATCAACGCTATCGCATATTCAGTTCCTTTTGCTCGAAGAAATATTTTAAGCTCTTATGATCGGTATAGATAACGCAAGGAACACCGTACAAATAATGTCTCCACAACTTGAGCGCAAACACCACTGCCACCAGTTCCAAATCGTGGGTAGGATAATTCGCCTCGTGGGCTTCAACTGTCGTGAGGCATAAGCGATGACTCGACCCTCGCTGCATCAAAACACACCCAAGCCCCTGATAAGAGGCATCAGAATACACCACCAAATCGTCGGTGCCATCAGGTAAAGCTAAGATCGGGGCATGCGTCAACCTGTTCTTCAACTCGAGAAAAGCCTCTTCCTGTTCCGTACCCCAAACGAACTTAACACTTTTATTAGTCAGCTTGGTTAGTGAAGCAGCAATGTTTTGAAAAATCGGGAATAAAGCGGCGGTAATACCCCGCCAAACCCAGAAAACTACGGATTTCGGTTGGAGACTTAGGAGACTCCCATTCATTTACGGCTTCCACCTTTATAGGGTCAACCAGAATACCACTCGGGTTAATAACATGGCCCAAGAATTGAACCTCCCGTAACCAGAAGGAACACTTAGAAAATTTCGCTTACAATTTGTTCCTTCGCAAAGCCTCCAGCACTTCCCTGAGATGACCGGCGTGATCGGATTCACTTTTTGAGTAAACAAGAATGTCGTTGATGAACACAAAAACCGAACGATCGAGCATCGGTCTACACACCCGGTTCATAAGGTCCATGAACGCAGCCGGTGCTTTGGTCAAACTGAAAGACATCACGAGGAATTCGTAGTGCCCATAACGAGTGCGGAATGCAGTCTTAGGAATATTTTCATCCCGAATCTTCAACTGATGATACCAGGACCTAAATTTAATCTTTGAGAACCAACTAGCTCCTTGGAGCTGATCAAATAAGTCGTCGATCCTCGGGAGCGGGTACCGATTTTTAACGGTGAGCTTATTCAATTCACGGTAGTCAATGCACATCCGCATGCTACCGTCCTTCTTCTTAACGAACCAGACTGGGGCACCCCAAGGCGAGATGCTCGGTCGAATGAAGCCCTTGTCGAGCAAGTCTTCCAACTGGGCCATAAGTTCTTTCATCTCATTCGGTGCTAGACAATAAGGGTTCGAGCAACGGGTTTTGCGCCCGCACAAGATCTATCTGGAACTCGACCTCGCGGTCCGGTGGCAAATCTGACCAATCATCTGGAATTACATCCCGGAAATCCCGAACGATAGGAACATCACCGACGGTAGCCCTAGACACGAAAACAGATTTTCCTACGGCGACCTCAACCTCAAACACATCGACTACGCGCTCGGGTGATTTATTCAACGAGGAACAGAAAGCGGTAGACACAAAACTTCTACTGGCGCCCGAATCAAATAAGACTGACGCCGGTAATTCATCAAGTAGAAAGGTATCTGGGATAACATCACGCTCCTACTTAGCTAAACAGTTACTCTCACATTCTTGAAGGAGCGAGGAATTTAAGCGGTCAAGTACCAAGGAACCCAGAGTGACAGTATGCTACGCCTCAACTAAACAATTACGCACAAAGCGTTCGAGAGGATGGGAAACAAAAAGGAGATTTTAGGGAATAAGATAAACTTTAACGCTAACGACTCAAGAGTTAGCCAAATCCTATCCCTACAAAGACAAAACCCTAACATAGTCAGACACAAGTGGTATTTAAAACATGGAAGGTAAGGGTAAACTGCTAATAACGTTGATCAAGTGTTATTAGTCGTTTACTTCACCGGCCCGTTCTAAGCACCCCCTGCCCCTACCCACATTAGCATTCTATCGAACACTTTATATTTAATCATATACTGGAAACTTTCAAATTCAAAGGAATGACTAAATAATTTAAAGTTACCTCTTGGCGTGCAGCTACTCGCGATGGGCATACTGGTCTCTTTTCTTACAGTTCGAGTCCAAGCATTCGGAGATGCTCGGATCCCTCGAACCATGGCTCTGATACCAACTTGTAAGACCTCGAACCCCGGGAACCCCACAGTTGGTAATCATTCAAACACTCGTAAAATTTAATAAACTTAAAAACCGTTTCTTCCATTAAAACAAACGTATCAGAGTATAAATTTTGCGAAAAATATGAAAAATGAAATAAGTTCCCGAAACCCAGGAATTTTGCCCAAGAACCAAAATAAGTATAACTTTTATAAGTTTCCTTGAAATAAAATATTCATAAACAATTCTTCCTTCCAGTATGCCCTTCACTATCCAAGTAGCTCCGTGCACGTCCAAGCGATAAGGCATCCTCCTCCAAATCCTGAAACTTACACTAACATGCACACAAAGTCAGCTTGAGCAGAGTGAGTTCAAGTTTTAAGTAAAAGATATCAGTAGTAAAATTATGATAGCCATACCAAAGGTTTTCTAAAAGTAAAAGGGTACATCCATCTAATCATCATTATCGAACTTAAACATCCTCATAAATACATATACAAATGTATATGTAAACATCCATTCAATAACATCCCTATATACATAATAGTATATATATATAACATCCACGTATAACATCAGGGTCGAGCAAACGTACAACCCAAACACGTAACATCAGTGCATGCAGACACGAAGTAGGCATACATAACATCAGTAGTCGAAACAACTACAAAATCGCCAAATAGAGGCCAAGAAATAATGTATATACATACACATATATATATATTTAATATCCCCATGGCTTACCATATACTAGCAAACATTTAGGTGCGCATGCTAGCCCAAAAGTAAAATGAGTAAAAGGGGCATCATGAACTCACCTGAGATCGATCGAATACTTGCAACGAGCTAGGAAGTTCCTAAGGGCACAATCACAAGCAAGGGCCTGTAAATTATACATAACGCGTTACTAAACTAGACTGTAGGAACACTCTAGCCTAATGGGCCGTACAAGCCCAACACTTTGGCCCAGGGCCCAACAACTTGGCCCAAGGCCCAACACTTGGCCCAAGGCCCAACCACTTGGTCCAAGGCCCAACACTTGTCCCAAGGCCCAACAACTTGTCCCAAGGCCCAACAACTTGTCCCAAGGCCCAGATATGTTCCTTTTTTCTATTTATTTATCTGCCACGTTTGAATTCACAACCAAATGTGTCTTTGTTCCAACCATCACGTAAGCCCATACGGAGGATAGGCTGGTTCGCTTAAAGAAAATCTTTTCTATGATCAGATACGAATCATGTCATACATGAGAAGGCTCCGTAAGATCTAGTTGGCCCAAGGCCCAACACCTGGCCCAAGGCCCAATACCTGGCCCAAGGCCCAACAACTTGGCCCAAGGCCCAAGGATAGTCAAATCGGGTCGAATGCGCGTGTAATAAACCATAAACCCATTTGTTAAACGAATCAGCCCTGAATGGACCAAATTCCATTTTAAATCTTTTCATTCATCAAGATTATGTCACCCGAGTTGATAGGGTTGACGGTTCCTTTTTACAACTCTTACTTTAACATTTAAACGAAATTTCGCGCACCGCCGACTCGATTGACGAAGCACTAAACACAACAACCCCGAGCATCAAATAATTTTCCCACAGCCCTTGGACTCCCCTAGGGCCATGCAAACTGATTCGGTTGGTCATCCACCCGATTAACGCATCAAACTCAACAATTCTAGACAACCGAACATAACAATCAAACTACAACTAGTTGATCAACTTAATGAACACCTAAGAACATGATCTTTGAGTATGATATACGGGACATACCTAGGAAGATTGTGGTGCAAAAACTCACTTCAAACAGCCCCAACAAGAACACAGTTGAACATCCACCGGTTAAGCCTAAAACGAACTTATCGATCAATAACAAGTAAAACGTGTAGATTTTAGCATGCGAAGATGCATTTAATTACATAGGATAACCTTTGAAATAAATTATTAAATTTTTACCAGACTTTAATAAATGTCTTAGGTTTATAAAAATATTTTTATTATATTTTTCTATTGGACACAAAAATTATAAAAATTCATCCAACACAGCAAGGTATGTGCAGCTATTTCAATGCGCAACAAAATGGTTTTATTTTTATAAAATTCATTACCGAACCAAATTAAACGATTCCAATTGGGTATGGTTCCTAACTCAAAATACTAACTTCCAAAGTGGAACCAACCAATTTAGACCTGTCGAAAAAAGGTTATGACGTCGGGAAGACAGACCAGAATCCGTCATCCCGCATCAGCTTTGACACTCGATTTTATAAATTCATAAAAACCATTCAAATCTCGTCCAAAAATTACGTATTATACCTTTCTGGAAACTAGACTCGAAGTAGAACATTGTGGAATCAAGAATCGATCAAAACCAATGGATTATCATCGCGTTACAGACCCTACAATAAACGTATACGAATCTGTCAGCAAACTGTTATCATCAAAACTCAACCTTAACGACCAATAAGCGCGTTAATATGATCAATTAAGGTGTAAAAGACATGGGGAATCATAAAACCGACCTTGAATTGAAGTTTTCATGGCTTAGAATTGGCTGCAAAAAGGAAAATCGTGGGTCTAGGGCCTGCACTAATCTGCCGATAACAACATTGCAAGGGGCTAGGGTTAGTTTATGTTATAGCATAAGATATTACACTCTAGTCCCTCCAGATTAAAGCGTAGGGCAAAATGGAAGGAAAAGTTAGGTTCTTTAACGTACCGGGATGACGTAAAGGCTTTCGAGAAACGTCGGTTAAGTCCCGAGAGTTATACATACTCTACAATCCTTAATTCTTGAAATCGGAATTAACGGGCGTTACATCGGGGGCACTTGGTTTGATGTACGGGCTGTTGAAAAATCATTTTTATAAGTTATAGGGCTGAATTGGTTGTCGGTTACTCCAACGGGTTGGTACAACGCACAATTGCATTCATTGTATAGTTGGTGCGTTTTACTTGCGGGTTACCAACCTATTTGGCTCGTGTAGCATCGTGTGGACTTGTTGGCTGTGATTTTATCATAATGGGTCCACACGAGGCTGAGTTGGATGTTAACGACCTAAGCGACTCTTAAACGCGCATGTTAGTGCCACATAGTGCTTCCGGGGGCAATTTGGGAATTCTTTATTCTCGGGAGTACCTAAGGGTCGTTTTGGTGAATGTGAAGCCTTGGGAGCTGTTGTGATTTAGTTTTATGAGGTCGAGGGTTTAAGTAACTCGAACCATGTTAGAACGTCTCGTGGGATAAACGAGTTCTTTCGATGTCGTTAGTAATGTTTGAATGTAAACCGACAGGTGTTTGAGTTTTGGGATTACTTAGGAACTCTTTAGCTCGTGGTGAATTCATGCCTTGTGTCAGGTGAGTTCATGATGCCCCTTTTCAAGTTTTGGGCTAGCATGCACACCATGTTAAAAAAATTTTATCCGACTACACTCGTTTAAACTAATCGGATGGTTTTATATGGTTTTACTTGGGTTCGTGGGATTCATGAAAGTATAGGTGAATTATACTCGGTGCCTTAGAATATTTGAGGCTCATTAATGGTTATATATTTTATAATGCTATAGACATTACTTATGGTCTAGACTCAAGGATATAGGCATACTCGTATTGTAGTATGTCAAGAGATGATATTTATGAATGTGTATGCGGGTGTTACTTTATAACCCTAGGCTTACGTTCATGATGGTGT
Source organism: Bidens hawaiensis (assembly GCF_021521415.1). Lineage (NCBI taxonomy): Eukaryota > Viridiplantae > Streptophyta > Magnoliopsida > Asterales > Asteraceae > Bidens > Bidens hawaiensis. The sequence goes on from NW_027506284.1 coordinate 36,562, forward strand.
GTTTGGAATGCTATATATGTATAAGTTTATATATATATACGCGTGTTTATGCATGCGTTTTTGTATGGCCAGTAATTAGCGATGTTAATTAGTCGTTTTCGACTAAGGATGTTGCGTATGCCTACTTCGTATTTGCATACGGATGGATGGTGATCCTGGTCGGGCCAAACTATACTACTCAGGTTCTTAAATCCTGTGGCGGGCCCAGAAAAGCCCGTGAGGGGGGAGGCTCATGTGGCATGATCATCATCGGATGTTACGTGTTTGGGTTGTACGTGTGCTCGACCCTGATGTTAATACTTGGATGATATATATGTAGGGATATAATTATAAGGATGTTTATATATATAATGATGATTACCTATTAGTGATGATGGCCTAACTGTTGTAACCCGTTTTATTTTTAAAACCCTTGGAATGATTATGACTATTATTATTTTAGATGTTAATTATTAAAACTTGAACTCACTCAGCTCAAGCTGACTTTGTGTGCATGTTAGTGCGAGTTTCAGGTTAGGTGGAGGAAGCGTTATCGATTGGACGTGCACGAAGCTACTTAGACGATGGAAGGCATACTCAGTCGGAAGATTTAATAATGAACCTGTTTATTTCAATGTTTCGTTAACTACATTGTAATTTGATTTTGGGCATAACTCCCGGGTCTTGGGAATATGTTTTAAATGTTTCGATTTTCGGCTAGTTTGCACTCTGAATTGGTTAATTTAATGGATTGAACTTTTTTGAGTTAAGTATTTTTTTTATAAGTGTTTTGTGTGAATACCAACTGTAGGATTCCCGGGTTTCGGGGTCTTACACTCTTCAACTACTTTACTTCTAACTTAAATGCTCACAGCATCGATCACAATCCAAACATGTAACACATAAGCAATCTACTCCACCTTTCTGATTACCCGAAAGCATGTTTAAAAACAGGTTAATTACGAATAGTTGGTGAGTTTCATAAGTTTTAATGAAATCAGTTCTGCGTTATTCACCCACGTTATTCCCCATGGCCGTTACAGACCACGTTATTCATCCATGGCCTTTACAAACCACATTTTTCACCCATGACCATTACAGACCACGTTATTCACCCATGGCCATTACAGACCACGTTATTCACCCAGCTTGTCATGTTTAACAGTGCACAACGTGTTTATATAAACGTATCGTTACATGTAATTTCGTTATGTTTTGGTATTCGTACCATATCCACTTAATTTGTCATTCAAGAATACTATTCGCCATTCATTCGCACGTAATCAATCATTATTTGTGTAAGGACATTTTGTATGTAAACGTTGAGAAAATTTATATCTTGAACCGTTTTCAGATAGAAAACGTATATAAATATGATTTTCACCCCCAAAAAGTTCATAAACAGTTACAAAAGAGGGGTCATGAAACTCACAGTTTTGTAGGTACTCAGTGCGAGGTCAGCTCGGGGTTCGTTTACCTTGCTGTCACTTAGTCACAAAAATTAACATTATAATAATATTAATATTTTAATGTTAATATAATCTTTATATTAAGTGGGCTGTATAGCTAGTCTGGGTGTGGATGTAGCCCCCAGAAAGTGTCAATAGGCTTAGATTGTGATGTTGTTCAATGTGTAATGTTTAAAATCGAACTTGGCTCAGTTTCCCCGTTTCACCCGCTGGGCCAAGTTGTTCGTTTATTCGTTTGGAAAACATTTATGGGAATGTAAACTTGGGTAAACGTGTTGGTTGATGAAATGATTAAGTTATAAAGAAAGATCACAATTTAGGGGTCTGGATTTGCTACGGGGCTCGTTTCCATTTATTCAGTTTGAGTTGGAGAAAAACGCGCACAATCTACCCAAATTGTCCGGATTTATCACAAAAAGTTCATTTTTACATAATTAATCCGAAAATATGCTTCTGGATCATTTTTGATGTTCTGATAATCCAACAGGTTCGTTAATCACGAACTTGCCGGTTTTCGTTAGAATTGAATTTATTTAATCTTCAAATTAGCATAATTAATTATCCGCTAATCATTAGAAGATGAAAATTTAGACACTTATCAAATAAAATATGTAGATTTTTATAAAAATATTTCTGAAATTATTTTCTGATTTATAAATTTATAAAAAATCATTTTATATGCTATATTTAGCACGAAAATCATCCGTTTATACCAAATGATTTCCGAAAAATCCGTCAAAATTCCTGATTCATCAGAATACCTCGTAAAACAATCTGGAAATTTTCCAAAAGCTAAGAATCATGCCAAAAAACCTTTTCGAGCCGAAAACGGCTATGAAAATCCAAATAAACGCAAATGCACCAAACATACCTAGGGTTTTCCAAATGATCCCAAATTTCATATGTGATCATGATATATCAAATCTGAGTTCTCCACTAAAATTCATAATTTTTCAAGAATTTTAACTATTTTTTCTAAATAAACACCCTAATTCGGTAATAAATTCGTCAAATGTTCTCGGATGGTCGAAAAATTACCAAATTTGAATAGGGACTCAATGATATGGTCCCTGATGTCCCTGCAAAATTTTGTATCCTAAAAATATGCACATCACAATCGAATCCTAAACAGCCTGTAATCGAGTAAATCGGTATTACCTTTGCGGTTTTGGTTCGTTTTCGCTTTCTTAATCAAGTTTCTGGGTTCTTGTGCTTCTATGTAAGCTAGGTACAGGTCCTATATCACAAACCAAGCATGTATCATCAACCAAATAGCCTCGAAAGTTAGGGTTTCGGTTAGGGCTTTAAACCGAACTTTTTTTACCGTAAAAACGTCGTTTAAGCCCTATAATCCGTGTTTATGGCCCAAAAACTTATCAAATCAGATTCCTAACCATGTGTATTATCAAAATATATTTTTGGACCATTTTTAGGGTTTTTTCATGGTTAGGATTGATTTTTAGTATCCAAACTATGTGCATAATCATGTTTTTAATCAAATCAAAATTGATCAATATTAGTTTTTTACCTTGAAAGCTTGCTGGAAAATTAACGAGCAGAACACAAGCTGCTTCTAGGAGTTGGATATCTTGTCTTTGGATGAGAATAAATGACTTTTCTACACAAAATATCAAGTGGGAGGTCCCCCCTCACTTGCGGCCGACCTTCAAGGGGTCATTTTGGGCCACATATTTGGCCCACACTACCTCGTTTTCTGTGCCATATGTGAAACCCTGAGTCCAAATTTATTTCGAATTCGGTTCTTAGCTTGAAAAATATATCGAATACGACAAACAGCACGAAAACGAGCGTTTTTCGGCTAGTTTCTTATAAATTTAGAAATACATACCATTTGTTTGTAAAAATCGAAATATTTTCACGGATCGCTTAAAAAATCCCCAAAAAGTGTTTGGTAAGTCTTTTTCCGCTTAATGGATGATACAATGCTTGTTTCGGAGCTATCTTTCGCGTTAAAATCCATAGCGGGTAGTTAAACTAGCTTGTTTTCGTTTAACTAGTTTGCTATCATACTAAGGCCTTAATATCAATATGTTGGCTTATAATAGACATATACCACTTATAGATGGCCCCTCAGGATATCCGGGTCATAACCAGACCCGTTCGATTATTCGTTTGTTCGATACGCAATAAGCGGTTAAACGCTTATTTGAGTTTGTAAGTACTAAGGTGTATCCGGTTTTGTCACGTATGTCAAATTCTCCCCCAGTTAAGAAATTTCGTCTCCGAAATACCATACGTTAATTATGCCCCTTTAGGGAAAAAGTTTATAATTATTTTTTTCGGAATTCATTTTTCTGTTTCCGAACACGTTTGATTCCCCGTTGTGGATTCCACCGAATTTATTCAATGAAATTTTATTGAGTCGTAACTATTTGATTTTCCCCGTTCAACATGTTCACAGGTTCCTTTATAGAGTTTAGTCATATACAAGTTTTCAGGTGGTACTACATCCGTCTTGTCAGTAAGGCACTCGTTCTGATTCGATATATATAAAATATTCGGAAGTGAAACAATTTTGTTTAATATGCTACGGGGTTAACCTTCGAGACAATTTTGTACAGTTCCATGTATTTTCAAGTTAACTCATCGGTTTCATTAACTCAACTAACACCTTTCAAGAATCGTCATCTCCTCATATATATCAGTATAGTCCTCTGGTTAGCCTCAAGCGGCTTTCAGTTTTTTTTTTTTTTTAACGAGCTTTATCCATGGTTTTTGAAACCGACTCAAATTTTGCATTTGAGGGTCTCTAATTTTCAATTGAATAAGGTGTCGAGTTATACTCTTGCTCGTATAATGTAGTATATAACCGTTCGTATAATATTACAATAATTGTTAGTGTACACGGATTGAAAATACCGATCTCACTTTCCTCTAATTGTTGAATAGTTTGTTTGGTTAGATTGTTTGTTAGAGGATTACAGACTGTGTTCAGGTCGATTATGGATTTAAAGTTTCAAACACAACTCACCAAGAATAATACGTGAAGTGGTTTTCTTGATTTGAAATAACTAAGATGAGCTCCCTACGTCGTGATACGATTGAGGTGGGTTTTTCAGGTGTGCAGTTGATACAGATCAGAAGGAAATATGCGGATTGGGCCAGTCAGTGAACTATTATACAGATTGCTTTGCTTTCTCGGAATGTTTTAGGAGCATGTGTTAAAAGGTCCATTGTAATCTGTTCCCCCTTCCAATGGGGTATTTCAAACTGTTATAACGTCCCCGAGGATCTTTAGTATTTCACCTTAGCTTATTATTATGCACGGCTTTACAACACATGTGCTTATGATCTTTCTCATACCAGTTCCTTTATAAGTTTCCCTTACATCTTTACATTTTGCACTAATACTCGGTCTAACAGACATTTGGACTGACTTTTCTTCGTCCATCACCCAGTTATTAAGGCTATAAAAGGTTGAAGTTTAAGTTTCAGTTCTTGTAGTAAGATATTTCGTCGATTTTCACAGTCATGATTGTTTAACAATTCCATCCAATTTCCATTTCCTCTTATTTAACTTGTTTTAATTACTTATAACTCATAGGTTTTTGCGGTTTATGTAACTCGTACTGTTGGCAGTATACAAGTAATGCCCCCAGATCATGGGTATAAAAGCATCCAGTCCATCTTTCTGGTCACGGATAGCATAGTTCTTCTCATTCATGCTTAGTCATTGGGGTTATATGTTATTACTTCGTTTCATTTCGTTATCTGGAAGAGGTATTCTGACAGTCTTGTCTTTACATACGATTTCCATTTCTGGCCTCAAATAATTAGTCCATGTTTATTACACCAGAACTTCTTAACCTTACTGGGAGTGGGTTAACAAGGAATGGTTGGTTATGTAACGATGAAATAATGGTTTTGGTTAATTTGGTTAACCGAGTTATAGATTTATCATTAGAGAGTTTTATGACATAAGGGTTTATTAATTTATTAATCAATATATTTTTCTAAGGTTAGGAAGTTAACAAAATGAACTTCTATTGGTACACGTGTTATATAATTTGAAGCACACTAGTCAGAAATTGTGAATGTACCTGCTATTACGTTCGGATTTGGTCGTGTTCCACTCGAGTCAATCACGAAAGCGACCTCTAGTCTTGTTAATCATCGACGCTTGTTCTCCACTTAGTTTGGGGCAGTTTCTTTTAAAATGTTTTGTACTACCACACTCATAGCAAGTAGAGGGATTTATGATAGGTTGGGTTACTTGTATTGGTTGTAAACGAAGTGGTTGTGGTATTTGAGATGGCTGGTTCATAGTGTTTACCATGGTTTTACAATCACGGACATAGTGTCCAACCTTTCCAAATCTATAACACCAGTTTGTTCGACATTCACCTATATGATGATAACCACATTCCTCACATTTTGGCAAAAGCCCTTTATACTTTTCTTGTTTCATATCAGAACTGGTAATGGCGTAATTTTGTATCGTGGTGCGTGAACGTTTATTCGGTTGTCTTCCTTGTACTTTTGCCTCATACTCGGTTCGTTTTGTACCAGACGATTCTCCAGGAATTCTCGGCGTACCACTTCTAACCAAATCAGAAGTTACAATGCCGGCTTGTAACACGACATTTTTGAAAAATACGGGGCCAGTTGAATTAACCAAACTCCTGACTTCAGGGGCTAAATCCCAAATGAAATGTTCAGTATGTTTAGATTCTGGGGTAACTAATCATGGGACTAGACGAGCCAGTTCGTTAAAGCGGTGGGTATACTCCAAGTGATCTGCACCCTTCATTTCTAGATTCCAAAGTTCTTGTTCTAATTTCTGGATTTCGTTTATCAGAAAAAAGTGTTCTATCATAAGATTTTTAAGTTCTGTACAAGACATACGATTGGTTGCCTCTTGTCCCCGAATTTGCACAACAGTATTCCACCACATTAGCGCGTGGTTCACAAACGTAGAAGTAGCAAATTTGACAATACAATCTGGTGGACAGTTAGTGATATTAATGATGGATTCAATCTTTTCGATCCACTTTACAAGTCCATTTGGTCCTTCAGTACCGCTAAATTCCATAGGTTTACGTAGCATGAAGTTCTTAAGTTGATATTCATGTTGCGGGGGATTTTGGTTGTTACAACTATTGTACAAGTTCGGTGGGGGATTATCATTATCGAGAGTAACATTAGTATTCAACGGGGGAGTATTAATTGTGATCGTGTTAGTATTTATCGGGGGAGAATTTGTGGTTGTATTAGTATTTTTCGGGGGATTAGTATTTACCGCCATGCTAGTGTTCGGCACTTGATTTGTATTCATAGTTGTATTAACACCGGTAGCGAATTGTGCTGTTATAGTCGGAAGTACTGTTTGTAGTTGCCGAGCGATAATCTCGGCTACATCTGCCTTAGACAACGTGTTTACTTTCTTCGGGGCCATTCTATAACAATAACCAGTTATCCCATAATTAACAAAATTCACTTACGCAACTAATCACAAAAGGAATTACATTAACAAGCAATCAGGTATTTTAATCAACACGTATGTATCACACGGATCTGTTCTTGAGTATGTATACTAAGGATAGTATATAAAGTTAGCCTAACAAAGGCCAATGTTGTATATATATTGAAAGTTGTCACTTAATGACAAGTAAAGTTTAACCCAGTAAAGGTCAATGTTTGTAATGAATATTCAAATCGTCCTCCATATCAGCATAACACACTACCAGATGCTTGTATGGAGTATCGAAAGTTCTATACAACAATACCATACTATCCTTATCTATCCAAGTATACATTATAACAATTATGTTGGCACGATCTCATCATTGACCAATTGTTTTTGTCTGGTCTCTCCCGTACGTAGACATCTGGCCGTTATGTGTTTAATCAGTATGTTATAATAAGAATGCACTAGTATATTCCACTAGACCCTTAGAGGTTGTTAAATATAACTATAGAATATATTCTTTTGCCAGGTCATTTGGTACACGCAAGCATGCTGGGTTTACTAAAAGTGGTAATTTACTGGTGGGGTAAGTATGTCCCATTCCAGTCAAGCACGTCATCAATTCGTGAGCATGAGGTTTCTCTCCTATAATAACCAATTGGAATAGCAAAATATAGGAGAGGTTGGAGGTTCTCGTACAAAGATGGTTCGGAGAGTTTGCTAGTCAGGAAGGTTCATCAGAGTTGTACCAGTGATATATAAAGGAAACTATTATTATTAGTATTTCTTTTTGAAATATCATTAGTACATTATAGGTACTGGTAATCGCGATTGGTCATATTATAATTGAAAACTCAGTTTTGGGTAATTATTATATTTATAATTTAATAAATCGGGCATATCATTAGGTATTTTCCCTAGGGATGGTGTTTGTTTTTGAACAACAGATATGAAAGGATGACCGGAAAATAATTTAGATTAATGTCAAATAAATGATTTTATAATATAAAAACTAGACCCAAGCTAAGAAGTATTATATATATTATCTTGAAATTATTATCTGTAGGTCATACCTTTCACGGTTCATTCCCGGGCCTTGTATATTAAGCCCCTTGGTGGTTTCGTCACACCACCAGATTTAGTTTAAACTAGTTAAAGCATTCTCGTATTCTCGTTCACAGGCAACACCGATTCTTCATCTGTCGTAAACCTACCCGATCTCGATATCTTTTGGTGCAATAGTTAGTCATAAAAGAACGTTTTTCAATAGCTTAGATCAGCATAAAGGATATTACTAATTAGGGCAAAATAAAATATTTTATTTGTTATGGACGGGTATAATATAAATTTTGGTACGTTATAATTTTAAATATAATTGGAATTAATATTAATTATAACTAAATATATATAATACTCGTTATGAGGAAATTCAATATTAGCGGTAGTATCGTACGTAGACATATCCATATACCTCGTTTCATATAAAACACGTATGCACGTTGCATATATACTCCACATTACCTTTATACATGTATGTTGCCATTTTTACCTATCTGTATATCCAGGGACTTCTTCCTGAATTCCCTCGTACAGGCAAGTCTGTTAGTACGTTCCGGACCATAATAACTCACTTGCCCTACGAGTTCATCCCGGCATCCATCAGTATCTATCTTTACTCGTTATTATGTTTCCCAGATATAATCGAGCCTATGGTTACATTATAGGTATCCTAAGGGATAACCTAATCCTTTATAACCAATGGCTCTGATACCAACTTTTCTCACACCCCGTTAATCGATTTGCGGAAGCTTAAAACGGAAATGTAACGGATACAACAGGTATCAAATACATTGTTCATAAAGAAACATTACTAACTAATTTACAATATATTACATCATTCTAACATCTTTTACAAACTAGGTGATACAATCAAAACTAGCTATTCAACTACTTTACTTCTAACTTAAATGCTCACAGCATCGATCACAATCCAAACATGTAACACATAAGCAATCTACTCCACCTTTCTGATTACCTGAAAAGCATGTTTAAAAACAGGTCAACTACGAATAGTTGGTGAGTTTCATAAGTTTTAATGAAATCAGTTCTGCGTACCACACAGTCATAGTTTGCATGTACGCACGTATATAAAAAAGTATTTACTTTCGTATATATGTACAACCGTATCTTTGTGTGTACATATGCGTGAATGTAAGTTTATAATATAAATTCGAATTTACGATAAAATCGTGATTGTTTGTTTGTATTACTTGTTTCCAATTTCCGTGCTTAATCAACGACTGTGGCCCCCCTTCCGCCCACAACGGTTCTACGTAAAATCAACCACTGTGGCCCCCCTTCCGCCCACAACGGTTCCGCATAACATCAACCACTGTGGCCTCCCTTCCGCCCACAACGGTTCCACACAGTGTATACACAAATAATTAATATTTCCTACACCACATTATTCCCTACACCTATTCACATAGCATGTATATAGACACACACATGTATATATATTTATGCACATATATAGTATTTATCACGTATCACCAAACACTGTGGCCCCCTTCCACCCACAATATCCTCGTGGCCTCCACTGCCCACGTTATCCCCATGGCCGTTACAGACCACGTTATTCCCCATGGCCGTTACAGACCACGTTATTCATCCATGGCCTTTACAGACCACATTATTCACCCATGACCATTACAGACCACGTTATTCACCCATGGCCGTTACAGACCACGTTATTCACCCAGCTTGTCATGTTTAACAGTGCACAACGTGTTTATATAAACTTATCGTTACGTGTAATTTCGATATGTTTTGGTATTCATACCATATCCACTTAATTTGTCATTCAAGAATACTATTCGCCATTCATTCGCACGTAATCAATCATTATTTGTGTAAGGATTTTTTGTATGTAAACGTTGAGATAATTTATATCTTGAACCGTTTTCAGATAGAGAACGTATATAAATATGCTTTTCACCCCAAAAGGTTCGTAAACAGTTGGAAAAGAGGGGTCATGAAACTCACAGTTTTGTAGGCACTCAGTGCGAGGTCAGCTCGGGGTTCGTTTCCCTTGCTGTCACTTAGTCCCTAAAATTAATATTATAATAATATTAATATTTTAATATTAATATAATATTTATACTAAGTGGGCTGTATAGCTAGTCTGGGTGTGGCTGTAACCCCCAAAAAGTGTCAATAGGCTTAGATTGTAATGTTGTTCAACGTCAAATGTTTAAAATCAAACTTGGCTCAGTTTCCCCGTTTCACCCGCTAGGGCAAGTTGTTCGTTTATTCGTTTGGAAAACATTTCTGGGAATGCCATAAACTACTTATATTTGATTCGTGATTCGATATTTAGTTGAGTCGGTTAAATGCCATGTAACGCTTATGGTCCGAGCAACTCCATTGATTCGATAATTCGTTAATTAGTTGGGTCAGTTAAATGCCATGTACACGCTCATGGGCTGAACAACTCAATTGTTTATTACACGTTATTTGAATTGGGCCAACAAATTGCCATGGAACGCTCATGGGAGGCCAATTCACAAACTTTATGTTGTTTATTTAGTTAGGCCATTCAAATTGCCATGGAAAGCTCATGAGAGGTCAACTCGTTTGATATGCTTGGTTATTTTATTTTTGGAAAATTTTATAAAACATTATTTACTTAAATGCTTTCAATTCATATATATTATTTTAATTCTTGACTTGTCCTCGAGTCTTCACTAATACTAATACATATACATACGCATCCCCATTATTTCATATCAACTCATTCTCACAACTTACCCATCATTTCATTACAATTTCATCCTTGGTCCTCGTAGAATGTCTTCCCTAGGAAATCATCGTAATCAACGTCGTTAACCTGCTTCTCGTGATTGATGTTCGACTACTAGAATCGCCAAGAAGTTTGTTGCTGTATTCCGTTAACCAAAACGACCGCCAATCTCGACAAAACTAAAATACACCAAACAAGAAAACTTATACTAACTCGTATCCGTTAAAATACTATTTAAATTATATTTCTTAATTATATCCATATCCTCAAACTATAAAAATTCTAAATACATTTAAATCCCTATCCTCAACTTTAAACTATAAATATATTATCATCTCTCGTTTCCCTCAATATCATGATGGTTTTCACAACTTATTTCCACTTTATAAATCAATATTATTAAGATTCAATTATTGTAAATTTTGTTATTAAACTAAATTATGTATTATCTAAATTTAATCTCCATTTTTAAATTAAAAATTTTCTATTAATTAATGCAACTTTTATTATTAAAATGAGTTTTTGATTGAACCTTCATCATAAATATTTCAAGTACCTACTTTGATTTTTTTGAAAATTTTGAACGTTTTAAATGATAAATTCGTAGTGTTAGAATAGTCATGGTGGTTCATGCATTTCTAGCCTCGCATTTATCTCAATTGATTATGTGCTTCACTTTAATTTAGAATTTATTATTTACTCAAATTTCCATTATTGATATTCAAATTACTTACTTCCTAATATTTATAACGATTTTATGAAAAAGGAAAAATCCACGAATTCCCAATTTAATCTAATTTAATTACCTACTTTATATTTTATCTAATTTTAAAGATTTAATTGGAATAGGACTATCTCGGTGGTTCGGGAATATCAGTTTCCCAATTTAATCTATTAATAATTTAAATCAAATACGTATATTTTTGCATTATCATTAATATTTAAATTATTAATTATTAACTATTATAATATTTTAGAATATCTTAAGCGAATTAATCTAATCTCAAAATCACCAACTTGAAAAGCTATAATTTTATAATTAACTTCTCTTTAAACTCATAAGTACTTAAATTAACCAAACTCGACTCACCAAAATTTTCGTTAACTATGTTTAAACTTATATTCTCAATCATAAGAACTTCATTCCTAAAGAATATGATTTTTAAGGAATCCGCATGCCGTTAACTACTCGTTATAAATTAAGCCTTTGCGTAATTCATCCCCTGAATAAAATTCCTTATCGAAGATTAATCAATTAGGATCTTGTATCTCCATCTCATTTCCTTTATTCTCGATTATCTTAATAACACCTAAGTCACCAAATTTATTTTCTTCAATTTACAAAATTTTACTTTTAAAAAACAAAAGAGGTTTTCGAAATTTTACGGTTTTATTGATTCAACTAGAATATTTATTAATTATCATTTGAAATTATATTTAAAATTATCAAGACAATTTTTTTCATAAAAATTTTTTTATTTCAAAACGTTTGTTTCTTACAAAATGATGATTTTAAATGTTTTATTACCCACATGATGGAATGAATTATACGGACCATCCAATGATAAGACTAATTATGGTCCGAAACATAATTATCCAAGTCCTCGCATGAAAATCATAATACGTAAAATTGTGTGTCATGATTTAGAACCTAAGGTAGCTTAGGTAACGGTAAAAATGATGAGATGATAAGGACATGGTGGATATGCCGCTGGTACATCCTATATATAAGTGCCATTATCGGATTGTCACTTGAAGCGTTGCTTCGGTTATTATAAGTTCTATGTTATGATATTTTCCTTAAAAAGTTAGTTTGTTTTCAAAACGATGATGTGTTTTGGTTTTCCTTAATTTCGGGACGAAATTCCTTAAAGTAGGGGAGACTGTAACATTTCGGGTTTTTCGAAACCGGATTCGTTTAAGTTTAACCCGACATGAAATATTTTTAGATCTTTAATATTAATCAAAATCCAATATTTTCAAGTAAATAAGTTTCCTAATGTTCACTTTAGGCCCTTGTACTTCAATCAATGTTCAAAACCAAGTTATACCAAAACTAGTTCAAGTAATGTTCAATTATCAAAGTATAGGGACTAAATGTGTAAAAATGAAACTTCCCCTTAAATTTCCCGAAGCGCCGCGCGGGGAGACCCCCCACCCCCGTCGCGCGCCGCCTCCACCTAGCTGGTCAGATTGTTTATGCTCTAGTTCGTTTTCTAGCTCGTTTAAGGTATTAAATCGCTTATTTTAGGCATATTAGAGAGAATTAAGGACCAAGTAAACATCCTATAACTAAAATACAAATCCTAATTCATTTCCCTCTGCCCAAGATCAGATCTTTACTAATATTTCATTGATTCTTTCCTTAAAACGTGTTTACTTGCTTAAACGGGCCAAAAAGCCTACATTTAGTTCGTTTTAGCTATTCTTATATAAACAAGCCCCATTCATCTGCTGTAAACCTTAACCAAAACCCTAAAGAACATCCTCCAGCCGTCCTACCTTCTGCTCAGCTCGTAAACCCTTCGGTTTTTGCATCTTCGTTAAAGATTCAAGACTTGTTCGTTGACTTTGCTTGCTTTAGGACCTTTGACTCATCGTTTCTTCTTGTTCTTTCACTTTCCGGGTAAGTTGTAAACTGTAGAATTGTTCATACACATTCCCTAGTCAATAGCCTTCAATCAATTTCGGTGATTGAAGGGTGTTGACTGGTCAATAGCTTCAAAACCCGGTTAAGGGTAAAACAGTCAACAAGTTTGACTTATCGTTTTCTCACACTTCTGGTCGGATTCAACGTTCGGTCCAGAAGACTTTTCTTCTCGTAATTAAATTTTAAGGGCTCTGACCAAAACCTGACTACTGAATCGAAGTTTGGATTCTAGTCAGACTCGACTCGTTTAAACATTAAAATCTACATAACTAGAGTTATACTCATCCGTTTGGATTGATTCCAGCAGCATTAAGTTTGTTTTTATTTATAGTTTCATATCAAAAAGTTTCAGATTCTGATCGTTTATAACATTTGACGTGTAGTGGACGACTCGCTTATTCGTTAGCTCGTTTAATCGCATTTGTTAATCGCTTGTCATTAATCTAAGGTGAGTTTGATCATTCCCCTTTTTATATACTGTTTTCAAAAGTTTTGGGGACATATGCGTACTTGTTCACATTTTCTATCATATATATATATATATATATATATATATATATATATATATATATATATATATCTCAAACATTCGTAAACATGATCATTGTGTGTTGTATCAATTAAATGCTATTTGCTAATTGCTATTTGTTTAAGTGTGTTTGTATTCTATCAATTTTTGGATTCTCATTAGTATGATCAACGACCGTCTTAGTAACCGGAGCCCGATTCGCTTGGCCAAGGTAAACAGACAATCTCAGTCGTTGTAATCAATGCCCAATTCTCTTGGAAACGATTCATTGGCACACTATCAAGTCTTTGGTTGTGATTTGGTTATACACATGTTTTGTTATGATTTGATTGATTACTATCACACGGTTGGTTTGCGCATTTAACACTTATTATTTATCAATTATCTATCATATATCATATATATTATTTGCTGTATCAAAATTGGTGATCATCTCACTCAACATGTGTTGTTGACAAACTCCATTTTCTACGCATATGCAGGTTGTTAATATTGAAGATTGAAGTTGGACATGTAGACAAGACTTTAAAATATTATCAAGTTAAACTTTATTTGAACTTATATTCATGTATTTTAAATTGTTTATTGTATTTGAGTAATGTGTGTATATTTGAATAAAATAATTAATTAGATATTGTCACTTATATTCAATGATAGTATCTTCGAGCTGTGAGCAATCGGCTCACGCCCCGGCATTTCCGCCTTAGGTTGGGGTGTGACACACTCCTTCTGCAACTATGAATCTCACGGAGAGTTCAATCCTGGCTCAGGATAAACGTTGGCGGCATGCTTAACACATGCAAGTCGGATGGGAAATGGTGTTTTCAGTGGCAAACGGGTGAGTAACGTGTAAGAACCTACCCTTGGGATGGGATCAACAGCTGGAAACGGCTACTAATACCCTGTAGGCTGAGGAGCAAAAGGAGGAATCCACCCGAGGAGGGGCTCGCATTGATCCTATCATCCTCTAAAGGAGAGCGATATTGATTGTTACATGCATAAGGCCCATTTAAGGTAAACTTATGGAACAAAACTAACGTCCCTTTGGGGCTGTTGGGCTATATTTATGGTTTATGCTTTATTTATTAGACGTAGTTTTTGGGCTTAATTGGGCTAATATATGTAAACCGAAATCTTGATTTCGGTGGGCTTTACTTATGTTTTGGGCCTAGGTTGGTAGTCTATATATATGATGTAAATAACTCATTGTAGGGGTCGGTTCTATGTTTGTTGTCCATTGTATTTTCAACCGTGTAAGTGATTAAGAGCTTAAGCACCCGACGTATAATATACGTGTGTTTTGAAGCATCTTTACTGGTTTTATTGTGTTCTCCTATTGGTTTTACGTGAGGTATTGTGCACTGCATAGAATCGGCTTGAGATTAGTTTCCGCCTAATCCTCAAGTATACTGATGTCACATTGAAAGATCCATCACGGGACTTACAATTGGTATCATAGCCTATAGACCTATTCTAGGCTCGGTTATTGGTGATATCAAGGATTTTATTGTTGATTTACGGGGTGTTATCCGGTTGAAGATTTCTGGAGCTTGAAAAAGGTTGTTCTTCATGTTCTTCGGCTGGTGAAGGTTTAGTTTGGAATAGATTTTGGTATATCTCACATTTAATTTGAATCCCATCTTTCTCGGGATTTAGTTAAATATTCAAGATTTACCAGATCTTTAACTATTATTAGTTCTTGGGATTTTACCATATCTTCAAAGATCACCATATCTTGAGCTTTTAATTGCTCTCGGTGGCTTTATTGTGTTCTCGGGAAGATTTCAGTGTTCTCGGTTAAGTATCAGAGTTCTCGGTCAATAATCAAAGTTCTCGGCCACTGTTCAAGGTTCTCGGTCAAGTTTCAAGTGTTCTCGGTTACTGCTCAAGTGTTCTCAGTTACTGTTCAAGGTTCTTGGGCTTTTGAAAGCATTGGGCTCACTTAGTTGGGCTTTGGATTTTGTTCAAGTGGGCTTCTGATTCATTGGGCCAGTCATCCGAGGTAAGTTCATGGCGTTCAACTCCACCAAATTCTCTGAGGTAAGTCCTGTATTATGCTCCCAATCATGTATTGATAAGGTAGGACTGTATAAAATTCACAATAATAATATGATTAGAGAAATGGAGGGAATTAAATATAAAAATGCTACCCTTAAGAAACTAGAAAAGGCATTAAAAGAGAAAATAGAGGCACAGCAAAAAGATTTTTCACAACTCCAATCTGATTTCAGCATAAAATGCTGTCACCACCTTGATGCTAAAAAGAAAATTTCTGAACTAACTGCCGAGTTAGATGCATCCAAGTTGGAGATAGCTAAATTAACAAATAAATTTGAAAATGCTGAATTCAACTTTAAGAAGTTTGATGTCTCTAGCGCTGTCGTAGAGTCAATGATAAAAAAAACGGTTAAAATGGAAAAAGAATAAAGGTGTGGGTCTTGGTTACAACATGGTTCCCCTCCATATAATGATAACTATACTGGTCTTCCTCTTACCAAAGAAGAGGAAGAAAATGAAAAACGCATGCGGTATGGTAAGCCGACTACGATTCGCAAGGGTGCTGTTGGTTCAGTCAAAGCTACTGAATCAACATCCAGGGTGAACGATACTAATGTGTTTACTTCACATGCAGATGAAGTGATAATTGTGGATTGGACTGATGAGGATAATGACTCACCTATTAATTCTCATGTTTCTTCGAATTTGCCTATTTTGAATACTGTTGCTACAAATATTTGTGTGGGCTCCGTTTTAAAAAACAAAGACAATCATGTGGTTGAGTTTTCTAAAACTTCTAAAAGCAGTGATCTGCTTTCTAATAAACTTGATAAAAATAAGAATTTGCATAAATATTCATCACCCAAGTTTGTTAAAGAAAGAAGTTCATGTACTTGTAATTGTGAAAAACCCAATGCTAAGTCCACAGCGGGACAAACAAGCTCACACAACAGAGCAAGACCAGGAATCCGCTATAATGGTTTTTTCGTTAAAAGGCAAACCTGTTTTAATTGTGGCATTCCCGGTCACATTGTTAGAAATTGTTCACGTCTCCCGTATGTCCCATGTTACAGACGTCATCAGAGGACTATGCCTCAAAATACCTACAAAAATTTAACTCTAATAAGACGAGGTATTATAAGGCAAAGCCCTCTGATGATGATTGCAGGAGAAACAAAGCTGATAGGTCAAGTTCCCATCAGACCAAGCCTATTACGGTTCAAAAGCGGAACGGAAACTCTGTTTCGGCTCCAAGACCAAAGTGGGCCTCAGAATCGAAATCGGCTAGAAAGTCAAAGTCAAATATGCATTCCGTCCGCAAACTGGAGACAAAGCCAACTGTCTGTTCAACACAATAAAGTTTTAAAACCCAAATACAGATGGTTGCCTAAATCTCTGGTGAACAAGTCATCAAAGCCTTCCTGTTCGATTTTTGATAATCAGGAAGACATGTCATGGCAACCCGTGACACGTTTGAACAAGTCAGGCCTACCCAGAACGACTATGGACTGGGTACCTAAAACTAACTAATCTCGCACATTGTGCAGGAACAGCTATGGAGGAATATCATCAGACCGTGGTATGTTGATAGTGGCTGTTCTAGGCACATGACAGGAGACATCTCTCAACTGAGCGACATTCAAATCTTTAATGGAGGGTATGTTTCCCTAGCTAGAGGGGAGAAGGGAAAGATTACATAGAAGGGTACCTGTCTATCAGATTTGTGACAAATGTTATCTGAATGCAACATCAATTGCTGGACTATGGTTTGGAATTTCTTAATACTCATATTTTCTGTGATAATGATGCAGCAATTGCCATTGTTAAAAACCCGGTTCAACATTCTAAAACCAAGCACATCGATATCAAAATTCATTTTATTCGTGACTATTACGACCGGAAGTTAATTCATCTTGAACAGGTCCACACTGATAATAATGTGGTGGACCTATTTACAAAACCGGTCGGGACAGCCAGATTCAGTGTGCTTATAGGGTTTCTTAAGATGTTACGTTTTGATGACTGAGTATTTTTGAGGTTAAATTTTGTACATAAATATTTTTCTGATTTTATCATAATTTCTGTACAAATTTAAGGGAAGAAAAAGAAAAATACAAAAAGAGTGTGTGTATGTGTTCTTAAAAGAAAATACTTTAAAAAAATACAAAAAGAGTGTGTGTGCTCTTAATTAAAAAAAAAAATTGTTATGTTCTATCGCTTAAAATTATGCCTGTTACTCAAGTCCAAGGGACATAATTTCTATTTTTGGTCTCGTTGTCAATCTTTGACGGACGGGATAGACATTAACCTAAGGACTGAAAGTGACTGGGGCGACTGGATATAAAAAAATGTTTTATAAATTATTTCTGGTTTAACTATTTGGTTTTAAGTTCTTTCACTAAAAACTATGTCGGTTACTTAAGTTTGAGGGACATATATTATTATGTATTTGGTCCTATCGTCTACCTGTAGACACATGGGATAGCCATTCACCTGAAAACTGAAAGTGACTGGGGTGATTGAATCTAAAATTGTCTTCGAAGTTGTCATCGGGGAAGTGATATTATTATTCAGCTAAAGCTTTTTAGAAGCTTAAAATGTTTTCAAATGAAAATTGATCCAACCTTTGAGAAATGATAAATAAATTGATTATGTGTGCCTAACGTGCGAAGTTATTAGGCTAAAAGGCTTTTGAACAGTCATTGATGTGTATGGTATTTTTCCATGACAAGTAAAAGTTTGAAGTGATATAAACTAAATCTGCTGAATTTATTGTGGAGAGTCATTTTGAAGATGTTTTCATGTCCCTAGATACATCTCTCCGAATGATAGGCAGAAAAGTAATTACCTAGTCATACACGAGCCCGTTAGTGTCTTGATCATCAAAATATTGTGTTTGAAAAAAAAAACTAGTGTTTAAATATATATGAATAGTATTACAAATTAAAATTATTTTTAAAAGCTTAAAGGGGCACCAGGGAACTATAGGGGTGGGACATACAAATAAGTCCTACACACCCTAAATGGAAGGCTTGTAAGTCCGGATGGCATGTAATTCCAACGTTCAACCTTAAAGCTTAATTTTTTTTTAAAGAAAACTCTTTTGATCAAGCACTAAGGGGTTGGAGTCAAATTGGGATGATCTGGAGAAAGCCAAATACGCTTTGAGAAGAGATAAGGGGCATCATAGGTCCATAAGTGATGTCCATATAAGCTTTATGCCTAATTGAATCTAAGCATATCACTGGCGCAATGAAAATCATGCTAATTACCTGCTATCAACATTTTCACTATGTCACAATAATGCTGAAAATTATTCATTGTGAAAGCATCTTAATCAATATGATTTCATGTTCGGATTTTAACATAAAAAGGGTGTCGCTTGTTTAAAAAAAACAGCTGAAATTTGATCCCTAAGTATGTTAATATACTGAAGGCCAGATGGGTAAATTATTTTTGTTTTAGTTTAGTTTTTATTCTAATTTTATTTTATTTTTAATTTTTATTTTTTACTTCATGGTTACTCGTGTCGAAACAAATATCTTTAAGAAATCATTTTTCACATGAATCAGGATTGCTTTTAGCTCATAAAATTTGACGTCTGCTAGTTATGTTCTTGGGCCATTCTGTTTAGCCCAATGTGTCCATAATATTTGTGTTCTTGGCCCAGTCATCTTTGGCCCAAGTTGTTTGTGTTAAAGGTGTTCTCAGACCATCTGGGTTCTCGGCCCAGATGGATATATCTAAGAAGTTCAAAAGGTTTTGTTTGCAGATTTGATTAAGTTTGAAAAGGAGTCAAAGTGGCTTATCAAGGTCTTCATCCGTTGGTTAAGTTTGGAAGATTTGCTGAGATCGAGGCAGATGTTGATGCTGCTGGTGCAGCTGTAGCTGAGGAACATGTGGTTCATGCTCAAAGGCACGTTACAGCTAGGGTGTGCAAAATGGAGGCCGGACCAAAAAAACCCGAAGAACGGGCCCGAAAAACCCGATACCGGACCGACCCTAATATTATACATATGTATTCGGTCCTTAAAATCTAATCCAATCGGTCTCGGGTTGGGTTCGGGTTTTGCCCATGAAGACCTAAACAAACCCAAAGAACCGATATTTGCCTATCTCTGTCTACAGCATCACCTTCGTCTTTGTCATATTCTTTATGATTTGAAGACAACTCTTTTCATCATTCTCTAGTTGTCGTATTCCTTTGATTTGAAGATATCTTTTCATCATTCTCTTAACTCATGCAGATGAACTCCATGTTCTTCGTGAGGTTTAGAGTAAAAAAATTAAATGAGACGAGAGAAGAGAGTGAGTGAGGATAGGATAGGGAAAAATACGCGGTATATGGAGAACATATAAAGCAAGCCTACATACTTTTCTAAGTCTAGTAAACTAGTACTCTGAAATTTCTATTGGAAAGATATACATTTTTTTAATAATTTATTCATATCTACTGTAGTTGGTTTAGAACCAGATTGAAAATGCTAGTTTTTCGAGTTGTAAATTACACACATCTAGAAGTATATCTTAACTTTGTATATTGTGTGTGGCAGTAGAGAAACATCAAAAGGCTACACGTAGATGTATATTTTAACTTTTTATTTGTGTGTGTCAGTAGAGTAACATCAAAAAGTTACACCTAACCTCTTAGACCTTTGTTTTATACTTCATATATCTCCTCTCTATTCACAGTTCCCCACATAATCATATATTTCTTCTTCTACGTCCAGTAAAGTTGCAAGCACATGTTAAAGACTTATTTATCTTCTCCTTCTTATCGTCTCTCTTCTTCTTCATTAATCATCAACAATCCTAAAAAGTGCTAACTATTATGCAAAGGGAAGGTGGAAATTCAGCCCCTTTTGTGTTTCTCGGTTTTCGCCTTCGAACCTAAAAAACCGAATATAAAAAACCTAATACCTGTAATTTTGCTTAGGTCCGGATTTCGGTTATTGGTTTTCTATAAATTTCGGTTTCGGGTCGGGTCGGGTTTAACCCGGGTCGGTTCAGGTTAACTCATTTGCACACCCCTAGTTACCACCTTTGACACATTGTCCGATGATGATTAGTCAGATAGTTCTCAATCACAACCTATGGAGACTGAACACCAAGTACAACAGTCGGTACCCACTGCTGAACAAGTTAAAAAAGTTCAAAGCGTTCAAGAAAAAGCTCCAGTTAACTGCATTGAAGCCTCCTCAACCAGTCACTGCAACACATGTTGAAGATGATATTGACGAAGGGCCAGCCACCGATCTTATTCCATGCAAACGACGAAAGAAAGATCCGAGACCGGGTGTGCTGGCTAGTGATGTGATACCAACTACTCAACCAATTGTTGCTGAGCCTGTTACTGTTGAAGCTCAGACAGCTCAAGGCCCATCTAATGCTGCTCAACAAACTCAATAACATATTTTTGATGATATTCTCGAGCACGACTAAAATCAAGCAATAAACCAAGGGGGAGATTGTTGGGCTATATTTATGGTTTATGCTTTATTTATTAGACGTAGTTTTTGGGCTTAATTGGCTAATATATGTAAACCAAAATCTTGATTTCGGTGGGCTTTACTTTGTTTTGGGCCTAGGTTTGTAGTCTATATATATGATGTATGTAACTCATTGAAGGGGTCGGTTCTAGGTTGTTTGTCCATTGTATTTTCAGCCGTGTAAGTGATTAAGAGCTTAAGCACCTGACGTATAATATACGTGTGTTTTGAAGCATCTTTACTGGTTTTTATTGTGTTCTCCTATTGGTTTTACGTGAGGTATTGTGCACTGCATAGAATCGGCTTGAGATTAGTTTCCGCCTTATCCTCAAGTATACTGATATCACATTGAAAGATCCGTCTTGGGACTTACAGGGGCCATCTCAAAATGCTATGATATATACTATAATGTAAGGGATATCTCTGAGATCTATCATATCAAAGTATGTGTGAACAATGCTTTTGCTTATGTAACATACTTGTCAAAAGAATATCATCTGTATAAGGACAAGTTTGTTTTAGTTGCTCTCATTCATCTTGAGGTAGGTACATTAATCCACTTTTTTCTTTATGAAATAATTGTATTAAGATTTCATCACATTATGATGTTTGCATTAACCCATACATGGATTATATTGACTTACAGACGAAGTGTTCTTTGACCTTCGGTTTAGAACTTTCAAGTTGCTTTGTGAACATGTAAATATGCAAGTTAGTTGTTAGGTAAAGGTGTTTTAATATTCATCTAATGTAACTTTTAACTATTATAAACTACTTGAATAGTGATGATCCTCATAGAAATCTTTTGCAATATAGGTAGGAAGATTATTTGATAATTTGTTTCCACTTGAATGTAACCTTTTAACAATCAATCGTACTTCTTAGTGTCTTAACGTTTCGTATTGGGATTTAGTTTAGTTATGAACACTCTTAGGTGATTCAACCAAATCTCAAACATTATTCTGACTTATGAAGTTTAGTTTAATTTGCTAATAATAGCTTTATTCCATTCAGAAGATCGATTGATATTAATAGTTTAACCAGAAGAGGTATGATCAATAAACTTTCCAGCATCCAATTCAACTTTAGTTAGAGAGGTTACATAATCATCGATGTCAGTAGGTTTTAAAACCTAGATGGCCTCCTGAGTTGATTATTTGGGTAATTTTAAAAGTCTCGGTTTTATGGATTAGCTCTGTGTTAGGTTGCTATCATTTTCAGGATTCTAAGTGTGTAAGAGTTGGTGTAGTATGGTGTACAAGAGGTGTAATCAGAGTAAAATTTAATGACTCTCTTCCCCCCCCCCCCTCTTGTACTTCTGATAAGTCATTATAATGACTTTTACTACTCCTACAAACCCTAGAAACCTTTTAGGAAATTGGCATGCTTAAGGTCAATATTTGAAAACCAATAGATTCTAATAAAGAAACAAGTTAATAATGTAAGTTGTTGTAGTTTCTCTTGGTTAGGATTAGTTTAGAAAGAAATCTGTATGCCCACATTTAAGCAACAATGAACTTTGCTAAGAGTAGTATTAAATTCTAAGGAGATAAATTTTGATGGAACAGTGTTGTGATGGAGCAGTGTCTTATACAAGAGGTGTAAATTGAGATGATATCAAGTTTTCACTCCCCACCTCTTGCGAATTTTGCAAGTTATGATTAAGACACTTAAGGCTCCCACTGATCTTCGATATCTCTAGGAAAACTACATGAGAAGTTTCAATAATGTACGTGATTTGGGAATTTGTTATACATACGTTAGACTTGTTTTTATTTCCTTAACATCCATATGTCAAAAGAAACTTTGGGACACATTTAGTAGAAATCATATTAAGTATATATGAATGGATCTCGTTAAGACCATGGAACATAAAATACATATGATATACAAGTAGATAGTCTATAAATGATAAATGAATTATGTTTGAATATTTTTGTTTGAATAAGTTCCACGAATGTGAGTGAAATATAACTTCTGATGGATCCATACTTATTTCTTAAATCAAGTAATGTTTAGGGCATCTAACACATGATTTAAAATCACAAGAATGAGATATATGAAAAAATCACCCTCATCAACCATGTCATGATTTCTCATGAAATTTGGTTTTAATAGATGAATTTTATAGGTCTCATTTGTCTTTTGTTAAATTTTTATTTGCATGGTAACAAAATTGTTAAAGTATATAGTATCACCTAATTTTATTTTATAAATGTTTTGATCGAGATGTTGATAACAAATAATATAAGAGTTTAAGGTAAGAGTGATTTATGTTGGCAATGCAAACCTCATATTTAGCTCAAGTATTGATACTAAAATCTGATTAATCTCCAGAATACTCAAGGTATCATAAAGCGTAATTAGAAGACAGTTTATTATGATTCTAATAACCTTAACATTTAAATTTGTCAACTAACACTCATGATAATTGTTTGTTGATATCGAGTAAACATATAAAACTAGTGGTTATTCTAACTTATATAAAAAGCTCCAAATAGTTACCTTCTCACGAAATAAAATTGACCTTTTTGGGTCGTGAAGATGAAATTAGAAGATATGATGGCGGGTATGACAGACTGGGGTTTAGGGTTTGACAGATTTGGGAAAAGAGAATGGCGGGGTAACAATGAAATTAGAACTGAAATGGTGGTTTAGAAGCGGTTCTCTTACCAAACCGCTTTTAACAAGTGCACGCAAATTCCTATTATTTTCTTTGAAGCGGTTTTCGTTCATCACAGCTTCTAAGGTAAAAATTGAACCGGTTTTAAAGTGCTTAGTTTTTAGTAGTTAAAATTGGGGAGTAAGGAGAGATGACATCAAAAACAAGTTAATGAATAATGATCGCAAGGAAAAAAGAGACGATTTGTGATAATAAACCATAGAGTGGATGAGTGTACCGTAGAAAGTAGAAACCTTTACCTTCATATTATATAGGTATAATTAAGCCCTAATGTTTGCACACGTCTGGTTTATTAGCCATTTTGTGGATCAGTTTGGAATTAGAAATGTTGCAGGTTCATGCCATTTGGCTGATGACTTTTGGATTAATTACGGGGTGTTTGTTTTATAAATTGAAAGTTTGATTTGTTCAAGAGTTAAAGGCGGCAGCCGGTTGAAAGCAATCACTCAAAAGATTAGAGAAGGTGAATATCATCATTTTACTACTTTTCTCATTTTCTTTTGGTTGTGAGGTTTTATTTGATTAATCAATTAAAATTTTGTGCACTAAATTTAGAATATGTTAATATGGATCTGATTTGGAAATAGTTATTGAATGATGCATCACATATTCGCTCATTTAACTTTACACGAACATGGAAACTTAGTCGGACAAATATTAAAAGTTGAATCAACTTCAATTCAAAGATGTTATAGGTTCAATTTGGATCTTCATGTTCTTCTTTTTGTATAGTTTATTTTTAGGTGTCTCTGCATATATTTTGGAAAATGGCATAACCTCAAAATTAAAAGAATGAAGACTAGAAAGCTGAAAATTTGGAAGCTGTGGTGCAACATCAGAAGTTATGCCTCACAATTGATTTGGAGAAGCATCGTACCTACGGGTTAGTATGTACATGCATGTTTAGGTTTTGCGCCTTAAGTCAATTGAAACCTAAAAACACTCAAATGTTAAATGGAAGTGTTGAATCATCGTACGGCTTTTGATTTGATATATAGCAAAGTCTTAGTTGTGATTCATATTGTTGGTTGAATTTAGGGATTCTAGAGTCTTAAAGTTGGATATATTAGAGAACTTTTTTGTATTACCCTTACTCTTTTACTACTACTGCTTTTCCTGTTGAATATCGCCCAGGTAATGGAAGTCATCCTGATTGATAATTAGTTGGCAGCTACGCCC
Source organism: Bidens hawaiensis (assembly GCF_021521415.1). Classification (NCBI taxonomy): domain Eukaryota; kingdom Viridiplantae; phylum Streptophyta; class Magnoliopsida; order Asterales; family Asteraceae; genus Bidens; species Bidens hawaiensis. The sequence continues at coordinate 61,768 of NW_027506284.1, forward strand.
TTTTTCTAATGCAACTTCTACAAACTACCAAGGGGCCGGATATTGCAAATGTTAACGGAAGGTGGCAGCGAATGTTTATAACTAATGGAGTGACTTTTAAATATATAAACTTACATGAATGTTTATGCACTGTAGAAAGTGGTTTATATAAACTGTAGCTATTATTATTATTATTATTATTATTATTATTATTATTATTATAAGGGCATTTAAGTGATGATGTAGAAATGAAGAAAAGTCAAAACAACCTCAAGAAGTTATTGTTGCTTGCTTCTTATCTTAAAGAAAGGCCCCCTTTATCCTGTTACGCCCCAACCACAATGCGAGGCTGCCTTTACATATTATATTCTTTACAAACAACAAGGGGGGCATCATTATTTCTGATCACGAAGTCATGTTTACGATTTTCAACATCAAAAAACACCACTTGACATACAACCACCAAAAACGATACATATAGGGTCATGTGTCCAACAAATTACAGATTCAACTACAACTCCATTCAAACCTACTAAACTCCATCAACTATAATTAAACTCTAGCCTAACTATTAACCTACCACATTTCAGTCCAAACCATAAATCCAACCCAACTATAATCCTAACCCATCTTTGTAGAAACAATTATTTAAAAAAATATATACATAACAAAGAAACTAGAAAAAAAAATTAGACAACTTACCACCCATAATGTAATAACTTTTAATTAGCCAAAATAAAATAATATGAATATATGAAAAACAAAACTAACAAACTCGGATCAAATTATACATTCACAGTAATATTGAAAATAAAGTCTAAATAATCCCTGAAAATAAAATCTAAAAAACTCATGGGCTAAAAGGTAGTAAAAATAAAATATAAAAACCTCAAGTTTGTTAGAGCATTCCCATTAGCTACTCTACCCAAAACCCGAAAACATACCCGGAAAACCCGATCAAATACCCAACTATACCCGAAACCAGTTTTGACTTTTGTTGACCATACCCAAAACCGGTTCCAGTTCCTGAAAATACCTGGTTTGTACACCCCTGTTCTTCACTCATAACCACTTACAAACCTCTAAAAAATCTAAAGATTTCTATCACCTCTCATAATATTATAAGGAGCTCTTATGAATGCTCTTACTCAATTAGACATTTTGGTTAAACCACACCGCCTCAAGGGACGATTTTAAATCTAAGAGAAGTTAAGTAAGAGATCAACTCTAATTAGATTTTAAGATAATCATATTTATTACGAGAACATAAATGAGAGTTTGATAGGCATTGACAAGATGAAAAGAAAGTGAAGGCGTTTTTGTTTTAGCCGTAAATCCTAAACTCCAAACTATCAACCAATGTTTCTAATAGAATTTCACATAAATATTATCTATTTCTATTGACATTCCTAACAGCTACAAAGCATTCCATAACAAATTTTCATCAATGAACCTAATTCAATATAAGAATCAGCATAAACCCACAAGTGAAAACAAGCTTACCAACCGCCGACTCAGATCCAGGACCAACTGGTGCTAACCAGGCTACTAAATGTCTAAACGCCGGTCCTGTTTTATTATCAGTTTGGCAGTGAAGAGAAAATATAACACCTAAACAACATAAGCAAAATAATTGATAAAATGACGAGTCGCCTTTATAGTGGCCTTAATGCAAAATCTCATACGCAATGACCCTCCCTAAATTGTACTTGAAAATCCAAAGTACAGAAAGAAAGACAGACACAGCATTTACCAGACTCGACTCAACCCAACCTGACCCGACCCACCAGAGTTTAAAATTTGTACATAACGGTAAATGAATAAGAGCATTTTTCAGTGAAAAATAAAAAGGAGCGATCATATATAATCACCCGTGTACCGAAAACACACGACCAATCATCCCTTGGGTCCAGGTGGCAGTCTCCTTCAGTTCTTCATCTTCTGATTGTAGGCATTCTCCCAAAAACTCACTGCAAAACGCCATATCTTTAAATAGCACCTTCACATTTGGACCAAGTGCATCTGCAAGATCTCCCAACACTGCAACCGCGGCTCGTACCACCCCCTCATCCCTACAATAACAATAATAGTAACTCATATGCATATTATAATATATTTTACTTTATGTTGAAAACTTGACTTGTTCACCCCAAACAAGACCTACAGTTAATGTCAAAAACATCAACCCTGGAGGTGTAATCGAGCCGGCACATTAGCCACTCAAAACCGGCTACTTAAAAACTGAGCCGACCTTAAACAAGCTCAAGCCCAACCTCAAGCCATAAAATAAGCTTGTTTTAATAAGCGAGCTTGATCTGGAGAACGAGCTTCACTTATCAAGCTCAAGCTGGCTCAAGAGCCTAAACTAACATATTATTTATATACTTTTATCAATGTATGAAACACACACACACACACAGGCTAAGCTAGAGCTTGATAAAAACCAACTCAAGAGCCAAGCTAGAACTTGAAAAAATGACTCAACAGCCAAGCTGGACCTCTAGAAAAACCTAGACCTCTAGTAGCCCGCACGCATTTAAAATCACGTAACCTAAACACCATGACCCTGTTCAACCCATTTATCTAAACTGGTTGTCAATTTAGCAGGTAGTAATCAATTTGTAGACATGTTAATCAGGTTGGTGGGATGTACATATAGTTTAGCAGGTTGGTAGGTCGGCCAAGTTACTGGTCAACCCGAACATGACCCATTTATTAAAATATCAATTAACATAACTTATTCAAAAAGAAATGATAATTCATACCTATGAGGATCCTTAACAACAACTTCAATGAACTTCAAAAGATGTGAAGCATGAGATAACATAATCTCAGCCTTTGATAATTTAAACCCTTGTAAAATACCCGAATACGCCTCAAAAATACTTCGCTTCAACTGATTTCCATAGTCCACCATTTCCTCATCATTAGCATCAATCTGTGCACACACTTCAGCAGCCCCTTGCATCATAGGCATTGCATACGGAATATACTTTTCGAAATGTGGACCAATTGCGAGCGCCATGTCACCAAAACACGAAAAAATCGGAGGCTTAACTGACCTATGTAAATCCCCCACTAGAAAGATCCTTAAGAAGCAGCGTCATAATATTATCACAAAAAGGTAGAATCTTGTCATCCAAAGCCCGACATATATCACCAACCACCCCAACCGAAATAGAACAGACCTGGTATTCCTCAAAATTCAGAAGACCTGTTTCCAAATATTTATAAAATTCTTGCATGTACTTCTCAAACGCGGGTCCAGTCGCGTAAGCAAGAGCCCCAATAGCAAGCATTGCTTCTTCATGAACGGTTGAGCTTCTACAATCAAACACTTTTAAAAACAACGTCATAATATTATCAGCAGCCTGAAATATTATAGCTTTAGTTTCTTCAGTACTGCTAAGTTTCTGAATAATAACTTGCATGACACCACAAAGCAAAGCTTGCAAGTCGCCTTGTTTTTCTCTATCATCTGATGAAAGAATTTGAAGCTCAATCGTTTGTCCCAGTTTGTTCATGATAACAGGCAAAAGATGTGCTATTATTTGAGATGATTCAGCAAGACTAGAACATCTAACAACCTCGTTCAAAGTTTCATAAGCAGCAGACCTTAGCCTAGTATCACTTGCATCGGTTCGTTCAGCGGTTGTAATCAGAGACGTTATAATATCAGGAAGACAAGGTGTAAGAACCGATGAGCCAGTTTCAAAACCTTCATACCCTTGAGCAAGAAAATAAACAGCTCCACATACTTTCTCTGCAACATGAGGAGAATCTTTGATACTTTCAAGAAGTACTGCTAAAACCTTTTGAAGGTTAGCAGGTGAAATTACAGAAAACCCCGTAACGGGACTGTGTAACAGCTCAAAGATACGACTCAGAGTCCACGCGGTCGTGTCTTTCACGTGACTGTTTCGGTCTTTCATAGCGTTAAGCAGGAATTCAAGTGCAGAACTAACCAATGGTGATAATTTTTCGACACTCGGGCCTTCAAGAATTGACCCAAATGCATACGTGGCGGCTTCACGAGACCGCCAATCGGGCTTTGATATATTTTCTTGCACAAAAGGCATAACTAAAGGCACGATGTCATCACCCACGGTTCTAGCAACAAGACCTAAGCATGTTCCACCAGCCATTGCAAGATTCCAAATATCATCTTCCTGATCTTGATCTTCATCTTGTTTCAATAAAGTTTCAAGCAACATAGGAACCAACAAAGGTAAAGCCTTTTCAATGAATCGAGAATGCGGGTATGAGTCACCCAATTCACCTGTTTCAAAATCTTGAAGCTCAATTTCTTCATCACAAATAGAACTCCAAAACTCAATTGCCTGAAGAGCAGCACCTTCTTCATCTCCTTTAACAGCATTTGCAGTAAGTTCAAATAGTTTCGGCATGTATGGCTCTAAAACATTATAGTACGTCGACGCGATCGAAACAAGGCATTCAAAGGCAGCCTGTCGAATGTCGGCTTCTTTAGCCATGGAGGTTTCACACACAACTTTCATAATGTAGTTCCGTTCATGCTCGTTTTCAAAATTCGTTTGTGCAAAATCAAGAGCATTGTATAGCGCGGTGGTTGCTGCGAGGCGAACTGAACTCTGTTCGGTTACATTCATACCTTGAACCACAGCTGTCAGAACGGAGTTAACCTCATCTTGAACAAGATCACTGTGAGATATCTCCTCACAAGCATACCCGAGTGCTTCTAAAGTCGCCTGCTTCAATGAAGCTGGTTTATCTTGTTGGGTCATGTTTTCAAGCAAAGAAGGAACAAGCGTTGGCCATTCTTTTCTTGGGATTTCAATGGAAGCAATTTTGGCAATGACTTGTGCAGCAGTGTGTCCTGCTTCAGGGACAGATGAACCAAGAGTGTTTAACAGCAACCCTTTGATTTGGGATCTTAATGATGCATCATTTGACATCCATCTATGTGATAAATGTTCTTTAGTTGTGGAATCTTTAGCATCCAAAGAATTCTTAAGCACAATACCAGCCAATCTACGGGACTCGATAGGTTTACCATCATTAGAGAGCTCAAGTGATAAAGAGAGAAGAAATCCAGGAAGATTTTGCTCTTGAAACTGCCTAAGATTGCTCTCTGCTTCAGTTCTGACCTTTGGATCTGGTGATTAAGCAGATAATAAGAACTGTGTAATCTCCACAGCCATTTTTTCCTGTTCAAACATGCAAGAGTTAATATCATTTTCATAGATTAACAAGCATATCACGGCATACATTTTCAGACTTTAAGTAAAACAACTTAAGGGAAGAAGAATTCAAAGAACAAACACACTCATACTTGCTTATATTTAGAATCCATTGCAACCACCACTATTGAAAAATATCACATCATAACATAAATATTATGTGATGCAACAGCCAAGAAGTAGATAAAGCAACTCAACAAACTAAGGTGTTTATTTTATCAGTACAACAGTCTACAAACTTATATCAGATTGTAAATGCTTTTAAAGAATACAAACTAGTAAAGCAATACCACAATGCAAAGAAAACAAGAAAAATCCAATGTCAAATATACGTTTGAAACCATAATCAACAATAACAATAGATAGGATTTTAATCAAGAATGCCATTTTTTAACTATTCTGGCCTTGATAACTTCGTTTAAATCCCGTTTTCCCAATTATATGCAATGCAAATTTTCAGGACTTAAAAATGCAATGATACACATTTAAAGCAAATCATATAATTTTTCAATATGATTACCCTTCTATTAAATTTAGCGGCTCACAGGTATAACATTTTTATACTAACAATCCCTGAGCAATCAAAATCAACCAAAATCTCCTAAAAGCATATTCACATGATATTAAAACTATCATCGATATTCCACACAACTTTCACCAAAATCTATCGACACAAATGATCAACAAACAAAAAAAGCATTCAAAATCAAACATCTAATAAGTATACAGCTACAGTTTTACTACAAACCGTACGGCGCACTTCACACACCCCGTAAGTGTTTACTGAATCAATAAAATCAGTAAACCTAACCAGGAAGTAACAACATCAATCAATGAAAAAATTAAATTAAAATCAGCAAGTAACGCACAGAGATCAAACAAAAAACAAGCAATTCATACAAAAAACCCTACACAATGAATCCAGACTAGCATCACCATTAGAAAATACCATATCATAACATGCAAATAATGTAATGTAGGCGACAGCCAAGAAGTAGAGAAAAAAAACTCTCAACAAAATAAAATGTTTATTTCATCAGCACAACAGTTTAAAAACCTGTATCAGATTTCACCTCAACAAACTAAAATGTTCATTTTAACAGTACAACAGTTTAAGAACTTGTATCAGTTGTAAATGCCATTAAAGAATGTCTAAAATTCAATGTCAAAATAAGTTTAAAACTTATTTTCAATGGACTTAAAAATACAACCATCCAAAATTAAAACAAAACATACAATTTGTCAATATGTTTATCCATTCAATAAATTTAGCTGTTCACACACAATAACAATCCCTAAGCAATCAAAATCTCCTAAAAGCAAATTCACATGACTTTAAAACTTATTTTCAATTCACTTTTCAGGACTTCAAAATGCAACCAGTATTGTATTTATCCTTCCATTAAATTTAGCGGTACATAAGCATAATATTTTTATAATAGCAATCCCTAAGCAATTAGAATCAACCAAAATCTCCTAAAACTATATTCACATAAGATTAAAACTTTATAATCAATAATATTCCACACAAACTTTCACCCAAATCTATCAACACAAATGATCAACAAACTTATATCAGGTTATAAATGCTTTTAGAGAATACAAACTAGTAAAGCAGCACCATTTTCATGATAACAATCCCTGAGCAATCAAAAACTGCTAAAACTATATCATCGAGAGAAAGAAGAAAAAATCATTGAAATACCGAATGAGTAAAGGTAGAAGTAAAGACATAATAGTAATTGAAGATCTGCAATACACATAAAACCCTAGGCAGACTGAAATTAAATGGAAAGTTAGATCTAGAGTTGAAAATGAAACCCTAAGCAAAATCCGATGCAGTTTGAAGTGAGTGAGTATTTGGGGGTTTATATTTTTAATTACTTAGAATGAATGATAGGAAGCGGGAGGGTGGGAAATCAATTTTCCAAAAGCGGGCAGATGACCCAACTGACCGAAACACGCCGCCTCCTAAAACCCTAGCCTGCCTGCCTTCCTTCCTTCTCTTTGTTCAAATGAAATGTCGCACGTGAGAGGAGCGTGGGAGGATGGATGGATGTCAATTGATAAAACAAAATCATGATATTACATTTCTAAATATATATATATATATATATATATATTATTAGATATGTATAAACGAAACCTTTAAAAGCACTATGGTCGCTCTACGCCCTCTCTTAAATCACCAGATTGTTTCATTTGTGAATGAAGGCCTCTTATATATTTGACCTGAATTCATATATATGGGTCTCATCAAATCCATATAGCTTTAAGAGTGTTAATAAAATCTCATTAAATTAAAAATTAATCTCACCAAAGATCGGATATGCAAATCCTATAATATAGGGTTTGAATATAGGATAAGGTTAAAATACAAATAGCAATAAAAATGAGAATGGCGAAAAGGAATTTAATTCATTGATCTTATATTTGAATGCCAAAGTTTAGGTTAAGAGGAAAAAATTGATAGGAATAGCACAAAGGTAATAACGAACTTTTGTTGACTTTCTCTCTCCACATCAAATCACATGTCAATTCTTCCATTATTTTAAAGCATCCATAACTTTTTATACAATATTTTAATGTATAAAAAAACATTAAAATGTGTTATATGTATTCACCATTGTATTTTATGTTTCAGGTCATTATATTATATGTATTCACCATTGTTTTTTATGTTTTAGGTTATTGTGTAATATGTATTTATCATTGTGTATTATGTATTGGATAAGTTTATCATTATATTTACATATTATTACACAACGATGCTATTAATATATAAAAAAACACAATGATGATTTAAAAGACACAATAACAAAAAAACAATGATGAAAAAAGATATAATGACAAACAAAAAGACACAATGGCGTAATTTTTGTTTTAATTTTTATATAACAAATTCATAGTCATATAAAAGATATAAAAAAACGCTTGTTATTATCATGATATATATATATATATATATCATACGAAAAAGTTATAGAAGTTTTAAAATGATATGGAGAATTGGCATGCGACTTGCATGCGGATAGAGTAAATATGTAATATTACTTTTATACTCTTTTCTCTTTTGTCCCCAATTGATACATGTCAATTAATTATGGTTTCTCACAATTATCGTTTTTGTTGGCCTTTGTTATAATATCTATGGATTTTCTTGCTAATAATAGCTAGTCTTTTGTAATCATATTTAATGAAGTTCTTGTATTTATTTCATTATCTACATTTATTAGTGTTGAATTATGTCTTATTTATTGAATAACATTATCTCTATATGAGTAATTATATGATCCTATATTCATTTCATCATAATCGTGCTTAATTGTTAATATGACACGTTGAACCGGAATGCCTAGATTAATACTTTATAACATGTAACAAAATATTTTGTTACTAGGTTAGTGCATGTGTTACACACGAATGAAAATTATAATAAAAGTAAAAAAAATATTATATGTAATACGTAAATTGAGCTATATTTTTTTAGAACGGCAACTTTCTTGTATTTAGGCTACGGCACTCTCCAAATTTGGAGAGCTCCGATGCCCACTTTGGCCAGACTATGTTGTCTTAACCAGGCCTACGCTGGCTTCATATAATGATTTTTATTTATTACTTTTATAATAAGTTTTTGATATATTTATACACTCTTAATTATAAATTATAATAATATACAAACCAAACCTTGGTGTTTGATTTATTTTAAAATAAAACATTCATATCGATATTATTATAGATTTTATGTATATATAAAAATGATATTTAGAACAAAATTTGTCACAAATAAAAAAAACGTCTCTCTTTAACGTTGAAAGAATTGGAGACGAAGACTCAAACAATATCATACGCGTGAAAATTGTGTGTGTGTATATATATATATAGTGATAATGATATAATAATAATAATAATAATAATAATAATAACAATAAATTGATAAGGTGATAATAGAAAGTCCTTTTATGGTGAGAATTGTAAGAACCAATCAGAAGAGAGTAAATGAAAAAAATAATAATTAATTAGAAAAAGGGCATCGTGGTCATATTGTAGAATTTGATTTTATTTAATTTCCTATAATCATGCACCATCGATTACAATTTATCCACAAAGGTCAAACATACAGAAGCCTAACCACTTCATAACCAACACCCGCTATTTAGAAACCTACGACCCCCACCAGTTAACAACACCATCAACAAAGCAACCCATACTTCAACCTAAATGTAGTTTGTTATCAACATAGGGAAAACCAACATAATTCCTAACCATAATAGAAGCACATAAGGATAACACCACCTAGTATACACAATTAGAACATATATGTTATTAACAACAAAAATAACAACACATATATTTCCACCCACGACAACATAAACAACTCAACAATACCAACATTAGCACTGATTTAACCAGGTAAAAACAATACCTGCTTCATGTACATCACAAAAATTAGCAATTGAACTATGATTTTTATTAAAAAAAACATGTAAAATCAAAGTTCCACCAAGCCTGTACGACATCGAATTTCGTCATTAACCTAAAATATATGAAAAACGAGCCAAAAATTTTAGGGTTTTTTTAACCTTAATCTTTCTAATCATTGAAAAAATGAGGCACTTACTACTTTAAATTTCGTCAATGATCTGTGATTGCCTTGTTTGGTCTTCATTTTGGTTACTCGGAGGTGGACTATAATTTGGGAATGAACAATTTGGTTAGTGGGACTATTTGTTGAAGACGTAAGATCAGGCACCTTTTTAGCAATCATCTTTTTTAAAATATCATGCTTTTACCTTCTCGCCCTTTATCAGCCGTTTAAACAATAAAAAACATACCGTGTTGCTTGGAACAGTCTCATCCATTGGATCTAATAATGAACGGGTAGGATTGTTTCTTATGTTTCCTATCCAACATATGATTTCTACCATATCCAAACCCCATCAAATAATTTTACATTAATTAGAAGGTATTACATTGTTGTTTTTATTAAAACAAAATAACATACAACAATAAACAAAGTAAAATAACAACTTAAAGCATCTTTCTAACTTAATCTATAAAAGCCAAAAAGATATATCAATAAAAACTACATTATGATAAATGAAATCATAAAGTCTTGTTTATTAAACAATCATCGAATAGAAACAAATGTGTTGCAATTTTTTATACCTGCAAAGAAGAAAGCTAAAACCACCGCAAAATCAAATTCAATGTATTCTCAGTAAGAGAAATAAAGGTAAAAATGCCATTCACGAACTTATAAACAAATCATAAATCTATATATACATCCTTGGAATGAAAGAATGAATTGTATGATAAGAATTATATAGATATTTATCATAATATCATATGGTTAATAATAAAAGTTGTTTGACAAAATTATTACACGGTTTTTATTTATAGATGATTTAGATAAATTTTGTAAGGATGTGATCGAATTAATTAGGATGTCAGTTTTTGTTTAAATTTGAATATTAAATTGTGTCAGTTTCGTTTTAAATTTGAATATCCATATTTGTCAAATTTGATTACTGTTGTGCTAAAAGTAGTTATAAATTTATTAACTAAAATTACGCTAATCTAAACACTAAGTAATAATTCTAAACTCTTAACTCGACTAAAATTACTAACCGGCAAGTGAACCGGTCGATTCTAGTACAGCTTAGTAAGTCAAGATATCGAACCCACGAGATTCTTTAAATTACGTAAAATAACTAAATTAGATTTAACTAAAGACGCGACTACTTATTTATTATTATTTTGAGGGGAGTTTAGTGAAAACTAATTTTAAACTAATTGAGAAAAACAATTAAAATAAACAAAAGACAATTAAAGTGATTTGAAATCATATGACGATGAAAAACCACCTTGGCTAGAATCCCCAAAGTTCAGTTATCAAATAATTGGAAAATGCTTCGTTATTGAACCGGGATCATAAAATAATCATTTAAAAGAAAACCCGAACATGACCCCTGACCCTTCTTAAAAAGACACCTATGGATTTCTAGTAAATTCTTAAGAACACTGGTTTTAATATTAAACTTCCTTACGGTTATCTAATTAATTATGAACGAGTACCTTTATACGAAATCCTACTTTACAGCACGGAAATCAAAGGCAATTTAATAAATTCATTCGGCATTAATAGACAAAGTTGAAAAATCAAACCTAGACGGACTCCTTACGAAGAACTAAATCTAGCAATTTTAATCAACACAGACCTATCAAAAAACCTATCACCTTACAGCTTTTTAGGTTAGCAGCACACTTTATTTATTTGATTAATAATATTGTTTCTATGATCTTATTATAAATCAATCACAAACTAGTCAAGAACACATAGTAAATGACCTAACAGAATCCTATTATATGACAGGCAATCACCGAAGACTCTGTGAAACAATAAAATTCATCAAATAAAACCAAGCACTCATATGCATCAAATAAATAATATTAAACACTTTACTGATTCATGAACCCATAACGAAAAGCAAATCCCAAATAAAATAAAACGTCAATCAAAGGTCCATCATAAGCGTAGGCGGTCTAAGGGGTTTAGCCAACAACCATACTCAAGAACAAAAGAAAATAAATAGGTTCAAACAATAAATTCATGACGAAAATAATAAATTCAAACCAAATAATAAGGAGTTTGGATGTAGTTGTTGAACCCGGACGCTATTTAGTTAAACCAAAAGCTTTCTTTATTAATTTCTTCTTCTTGCTTGCAGCTCCAATGATTACGTCTTAGGTTTCTGTCTTTTCAAGCTGCTTCCCTCAAAACAATAATAATCCTCCTTTTTAAATCCAAACCACCGACATAGGTTTTCTAGTTTCTCATGGGCCCAGCAACTTGCTATCTCTTGATTCAGCCTCAAATTAGTGGCGGCCAATCTTTTCTTCTAAATTATATGTTATGCATTCAAAGAAACAAAATAAAATAATAAAATAATGAGTGTACGTTAATATGTAAAATATGTTTAGTGCACATGTGTACATGACTTCTTTTCTCTTTTCTTTTTGTTATATGTAAAATAAAAACAATTTTAATAACCATGATCAATAAAACTTGTTTAAAGTTTTACTCAATGCCAAACTTACTGAAAAAACTCAATTTTTTCTCCATCTCCACACTTGAATGTTTCATTATACTTCAAGAGGATCTTATATCTCACACTATCTTCCTTCAAAACTTTTAAAACTTAAAAATAAATAAAAACTACAAAAAACTACGTTAGTGACTCAAGGAAAAATAAAATAAAAATAAAATAGAAATGAAAATAGAAAAGAATGTACAAACTCTACACTTGAGTTTTTCACTCAAGAAACGATTCAGTGCGATGGATCGAGAGGAGTTTCCTCCATCTCGATTGATTCTTCCGGTCCTTCAAGACAGTACTTTAAGCGATGACTGTTCACCTTTCAAAATGTTCCATTATCCGGATTCTCCAACTCCACCACTCCATACGGGAAAACTTCTTTCACCAAGTACGGTCCCATCCACTTTGATCTCAACTTTCCTGCAAACAACTTCAAACGAGAGTTAAATAACAATACTTTATCACCTTTCTTGAACTTCTTACCGCCCTTCAATCGCCGATCATGTAGAACCTTCGTCTTCTCTTTAACATTCAACGACCAAGAATACGCTGCATCCTGAAACTCCTCCAATTCATGAATTTGAAAAGACCTTTTCCTCGCGGCTTCGGTAAGATCGACATTAACCGTCTTCAACACCCAATACGCACGATGCTCCAATTCAACCGGAAGATGACAAGACTTACCATAAACAAGCATAAATGGTGTAGTACCCAACAAAGTCTTCTACGCGGTTCGGAATGCCCACAATGCATCATCTAACTTCTCTTGACTATTCATTTGAGGATGATAGGCAGTAGAGGTAGATGAGTAACCCCATAACGAGCTAATGCTTTCTCCATGACGGTATTACAAAAATAGGTTCCCCGATCACTACTAATAGCTCTCGAAGTACCGAAATGAGTAAACAACTTCTTAAGGAACCTCACAACAACTCGTGCATCATTTTTCGCCAATGCTTGGGCTTCAACCCACTTCGACACATAATCAATTGACATTAAGATATACTTATTACCATTCGACGTGGGAAACGGTCCCATGAAGTCGATGCCCCAAACATCAAAGATTTCAGGAACTTGTTTGGAGTTTTGAGGCATCTCATTCTTGGAAGAAATATTACCTATTCTTTGGCATGCATCGCAAAGCTTCACAAACTCCTTAGAATCTTTAACAACCGTCGCCCAACAGAACCCACTATCAAACACCTTCTGCGCAGTAGCACGCGCACCATGATGACCTCCAGTCAACCCTTTAAGAACATGCTTGAGAATATCCCAACCTTTCTCTTTCGTCACACATCTCCTCAAAATCTGATCACCACCAATCTTAAACAAAAACGGGTCATGCCCACACATACCTATTAACATCCCGGAAAAACTTAATCTTTTATTGTGTAGTCATACCCTCCAAAACTATATTCTTAGCTAAATAATTTGCAAAATCAGTGAACCATGGCATACCTTGCTTCTCAGCCGCAACAAAATCGGTCGACTCGTGAGGAAATGTATCTCCAATCTCCTCCTCATGCAACTCTTCTCTCTTCGGGTCCTCTAAACGGGATAGATGATCGGCCGCTACATTCTCCGCTCCCTTCTTATCTTTAATTTCGATGTCGAACTCGGAAAGTAGAAGAATCCACCATATAAGGCGAGGCTTCGCGTCTTTCTTTTGAAAGAGAAAACGCAAGGCCGCATGATCAGTAAAAACGGTGGTCTTTGAAAGCACAAGGTATGAGCGGAACTTATCGAATGCGAAAACAATAGCTAGAAGTTCCTTCTCGGTGGTGATGTAGCTTTCTTAAGCATTGTTCAACGTCTTGTTAGCATAATAAATGGGGTGAAAATGTTTATCTCTTCTTTGCCCCAAAACTGCTCCAACCGCATAATCACTAGCATCACAAATGAGCTCAAACGGAAAGCTCCAATCGGGAGAAAAAAGAGTGGGAGCACTTACGAGCTTCTCTTTCAAATATGTGAACGCATTCAAACCCTCTTCATAAAAAACAAAACGCATGTCTTTCTCGAGGAGTCGGGTCATCGGGTGGGTAATTTTGGAAAAGTCTTTGATAAACCGCCGATAGAAACCCGCATGACCCAAGAAACTCCTGATCACCTTCACATTCGTCGGTGGAGGAAGTCTACTTATAGTATCAATCTTTACCCGATCCACCTCGATACCGTCTCTCGAGATCTTATGACCCAACACGATCCCCTCCGTCACCATGAAATGACATTCTAATTCAGCATCAACTTCGTTTCAATACACCTCTTCAACATCTTCTCAAGTTTAGCCAAAAAATGATCGAAAGAATTACCGTAAACCAAAAATCGTCCATAAACACCTCCATGGATGTCTCATTCATATCCTGAAATATGGCCACCATACAACGCTGAAAGGTAGCCGGAGCGTTATATAGTCCAAACGGCATACGACGGTACGCAAACGTGCCATACGGACATGTAAAAGTCGTCTTCTCTTGGTCTTCCGGTGCAACGGGAATTTGAAAATATCCCGAAAACCGTCAAGAAAACAATAAAACTGTTGACCTACCAAACGCTCCAATATCTGATCAATAAACAGCAACGGGAAGTGGTCCTTCCGGGTGGCATCATTCAACCTCCGATAGTCAATACACACATGCCAACCGGTAACCGTACGCGAAGGGATAAGCTCATACTTCTCATTCATCACCACAGTCATACCTCCCTTCTTCGGAACAACTTGGGTCGGGCTCACCCATGGAGAATAGGAAATCAGGTAAATCATCCCGGCATCCATCAACTTCAATATCTCCTTCTTCATCACCTCTTGCATATTCGGATTAAGACGTCTTTGTGGTTGCACCACCACTTTGTACTCATCCTCCATTAAAATCCGGTGTGTGCAATAAGCGGGGCTAATACCTTGAATAACAGAAAGTCTCCATCCAGTCGCCCCCCTTATGCAACTTCAACACTTCAATCAACTTCGACTTCTCTTCTTCCGTCAATTTGGAAGACACAATAAAGGGCAAGTTCGAGCCCTCATCGAGATACGCATACTCCAAGTGTGACGGAGTACTTTCAACTCCAACGGGGCGGGTTTCTCCACAGAACCCGCCTTGCTCTCATAACTAATCTCATTCACCTCTATAATCTCGGGTAATCCCGAAATCTCAACTAACTCATCACAAACCGAATCGTTCTCACATGACTCAACCTCAGCCGAATCATCGTAATCGACCATATCATTGCTTCCCACGATATCCGCACCACAAATATAGTCAAAACAGTTATCCACACCTGCAATAAAAGAGTTAGTAAAATAAACCGAGTGGCATGGACCACTGAAATCATCTTGATCACCCGGATGCTTCATCGACCTCACGACATCATAAGTAACATTCTCATCACCAACCTGAAGCACGATCTTCCCATCATACACATCGATAAGCACCTTTGCGGTTCATAAAAATGGACGACTAAGAATAATGGAGACCCTCTCGTTGGCCTCCATGTCGACCACCACAAAATCTACCGGGAACACAAACTTATCAACTTTCACTAGCAAATTCTCGATAATCCCCCGCGGATACTTAACCGAACGATCGGCCAACAATAAGGACATGCGAGTCGGTGTAAGCTCGCCCAATTCCAACTTCCCGTACAAAGAATATGGCATCAATTTAATACTCGCCCCCAAATCCGCCAATGCATGGCTCATCGTGTCACTACCAAACAAACAAGGAATCGTAAACACACCCGGATCCAACAACTTCTTGGGTATGCGGTTCCGCACTACTACTGAACAATCTCCACTAAGGGGAATCGATGAAACCTCTCCCAACCTATCCTTCCTCTTCAACAGGTCCTTCAAAAACTTTGCGTACTTTGGCATGTGTTGGAGAGCTTCAACGAATGGAAGATTAATCTTCAACTGTCGTAACATGTCGAGGAAGTGCCAGTACTACCGCGTGTATTTTTGATGTATTACATGAGCGGGATACGGGACACGAGAGTGATCAATCACAGGTGATGGCCGGACTTCACCCGGCTTTTTCTCCACTGGACGTGCAACCGATGCGGTGTTTTGCACTTTGCCTTGCACTTCCATCTCGATCTCTTCATCCATCACCTCCTCATCTTCAGCTTCAACCTCTCCTTTTCTTACCTCGGGACCCAAAACCCTTCCGCTACGAGTAGTAATTTCCTTCAATTGAGCGACCAGATTCTACAGAGTGGAACCTGAAAACTGTCCCGGGAGTCTCTCATCCAATCGTCGAGCAATATCACTAACGGTCCTTTGAAGGTCAAGTAGAGACGACTGTTGATTCTTCAAAAGCAGATCATGATCGGCAAGAGTCTATTGAGTAACTTGATCTCTAGTGAGGATTTGCTGCATAATCTCTTCCGACCTTCCCGTACCACCACTCAGATCTTGCCCATTACCTGAACTTTGCCCATTAGAACTTCCACTGTTATACTAACCTTGATTTTGGTTATAGGCGGCTTGGAAACCTGGTGGTCCACCGGTCGGATGCCAATTCGAGTTACCTTGCCCTTGATTCTGGTTCTCATTCTTGTATTTGTTCTAGTTTTCATTGTTGTTGTAAGCATTAGGAACTTGTTTTGACCATCCACGAAATCAACTTCTTGATTGTTCATCAACGGACACTCCAACGTACCATGACCACCTCTACACAGCTTACACTTGTCCACCTTAGCCTTTAATTCTTTCAAATCTCGGGAAATATTCTCCAAAGCAGCAGCCACACCAGTATCCAGAGTAACATGCTGCACGCCTCAAGCAGATGAGGGTGTACTGGCCACGGGATTGGAATTCCCTAATTACGTGGCTTCTTCGCGTATTCCGATTGCGCAAAACTTTCAAACATCTCGTTACACTCTGTCACATTCTTTCAGTCCATCAGATTACCTCCAGCAGCTGTGTCAAAGCTCGCTTGAGCCTCATAAGTAAGCCCATTGTAAAACTTCTCAACAAGGACCCAAGGTGTGAGCCCATTTTGTGAACAACAGGAAAGCAGATTCTGAAAGCGCTCCCAAGCTTGGTAGTATGGCTTATCCGGCTCCATGCGAAAGGAATGGATCTGGTCATGAGGGCGAGAAGCTTTAGTAAGTGGAAAGTACTTCTTGATGAATGCATTACGAAGTGCCTCCCAAGTAGTGAATGCTCCAGCAGGTTGCGAATCGAGCCAAGTGGTGGCACGACCCGAAAGTGAAAATGGGAACAAGTGAAGGAATATTGCATCCTCATTAGCACCTTGCAAGCTGAATGTTTTGAACACACGAGTAAGACGGTTGATGTGTGCCGGTGTGTCTTTATCTTCACGGCCATGGAATTGGTGTTGTTGGGTGATGTTGACCATGATGAAGGATGGAATCTGCCATGAGTTAGGGTTATCAATCTCGGGGGTAACAATGGGTGAGTGATCTCCATGGAACCCTATAAAAGCTTGCTGGTACACGGTTCGGTTATTTTCGGCCATTTGGTTAATTGGGATGTTTCTGGGTCTCGGTGGTGGCGAACTTGCGGGTGATGACTTTGGTGAAGTATCTATAGTGATCATTTGCTTTTCTGATGATGATGAACTTTCCACAGACCTCAATGGAGTAAGTCCAAAGCAATCCAACGGCGGTACTTGTGAACTGAGATGTGGCATGTACCTACAAAATGTATAAAACAAAATATGTAGACTCTAATAAAAGACTCGAAAATAAAAAACTGAAAATAGAATAAAATAACTAACACTTAAAATTAGACTCCTACGATTCAAAGCAATAAATAAAGCAAATAGCACGTATATGGCAAGCAAGTCTAATAAAAGCTAGTAATGCAATCGCCAAGAGTCCCCGGCAACGGCACCAAAAACTTGTTGTTCTAAAAGTAGTTATAAATTTATTAACTAAAATTACGCTAATCTAAACACTAAGTAATAATTCCAGACTCTTAACTCGACTAAAACTACTAACTGGCAAGTGAACCGGTCGACTCTACTACAGCTAAGTAAGTCCGGATATCGAACCCACGAGACTCTTTAAATTACGTAAAATAACTAAATGAGACTTAACTAGAGACGCGACTATTTATTTATTATTATTTTGAGGGGGGTTTAGTGAAAACTAATTTTGAACAAATTAAGAAAAACAAATAAAATAAACAAAAAGACAATTGAAGTGATTTGAAGTCAGATGACGATGAAAAACCACCTAGGCTAGAATCCCCAAAGTTCATTTATCAAATAATTGGAAAATGCTTCGTTATGGAACCGGGATCATAAAATAGTCATTTAAAAGAAAACCCAAACAGGACCTTGACCCTTCTCAAGAAGACACCTATGGATTTCTAGTAAATTCTTAAGAACACCGGTTTTAATATTAAACTTCCTTACGGTTATCTAATTAATTATGAACAAGTACCTTTATACGAAATCCTACCTTACAGCATGGATATCAAAGGCAATTTTATAAATTCATTCGACATCAATAGACAAAGTTGAAAAATCAAACCTAGAGGGACTCCTTACGAAGAACTAAATCTAGCAATTTTAATCAACCCAGACCTCTCAAATAACCTATCACCTTACAGCAGGTTAACAGGACACTTTTATTTATTTGATTAATAATATTGTTTCTATGATCTTATTATAAATCAATAACAAACTAGTCAAGAAGACATAGTAAATGACCTGACAGAATCCTATTATATGACAGACAATCACCGAAGACTCTGTGAAACAATAAAATTCATCAAATAAAACCAAGCACTCATATGCATCAAATAAATAATATTAAACACTTTACTGATTCATGAACCCATGCGAAAAGCAAATCCCAAATAAAATAAAACGTTAATTAAAGGTTCATCATAAGCCTAGGCGGTCTAAGGGGTTTAGCCAACAACCATACTCAATAAAAAAAGAAAATAAATAGGTTCAAACAATAAATTTATGACGAAAATAATAAATTCAAACCAAATAATAAGGATGTTTGGATGAGTAGGTGTTGAACCCGGACGCTATCTGGTTAAACCGAAAGCTTTCTTTATTAATTTCTTCTTCTTGCTTGCGGCTCCAGTGATTACGTCTTAGGTTTCTGTCTTTTCAATCTGCCTCCCTCAAAACAATATAATCCTCCTTTTTAAATCCAAACCACCAACATAGGTTTTCTAGTTTCTCATGGGCCTAGCAACTTGCTATCTCTTGATTTTGCCTCAAATTAGTGACGGCCCATCTTTTCTTCTAAATTATATGTTATGCATTCAAAGAAACAAAATAATATAATAAAATAATGAGTCTACGTTAATATATAAAATATGTTTAGTGCACATGTGTACATGACTTCTTTTCTCTTTTCTTTTTGTTACATGTAAAAAAAAACAATTTTAATAACCATGATCAATAAAACTTGTTCAAAGTTTTACGCAACATTAAACTTACTAAAGAAAACTCAATTTTTTCTCTTTGTCTCTTGAACCCCTAAAAACTACATATGAATCAATTAAGAATAATATTCGGTTGAAACCTAGCTCAAAGTACTACAAAGCGTAGGAAATATTTATAATATATATATATATATATTAAATCCTATCAATTACGAATTTATTTATATATTAAAATGAATATGTATTTTTAGTTAAAAAAATACCATAACTTAAAAATAACTTGTGTCGACCCGAATACATATTGGCCCGTCATTTTATACCCAACAAATTTGATACTATTTTAAAACAACCCGTTTTGAAATAATTACAAAATATAAAAAAATTGGTTAATTAGTCAACTTCAAAAAATTAAGGAAAGATTTTTTATTTTGAAATATTATAATTGTGGATTTATTTTAGACATTAATTTTGACATTTAGGTATAATTAAAAAATAGTCAAATATAAGAAAATGAAAAGTTTGTATTGAGTCGGATATTTACAAAGGAAGATTGGAATCTTCTCAACCTCCTCAAGAAATCGGCTAAGTATGGACTACGAGCAAGCTTGGACCATCGAGTATGGTTTACTACATCGAGCATGGTGTTTCAGACCTACTTCAGTGAAATATTCTAAGTGTTGATGGCTTCGAGCAAGCTACACTTCGCCGAGCAAGAGTGTTCTTCATCGAGTATGGATTGCCAATCGTGCAAACAACTTGATCATCCAGCTTAAACCAAATGATCTGAGCACATTGGTGGGTCGAGCATGGATGCAATGAAGAAGTTGTAAAATGTTCTAAGTATAGACTTCGAGCATGGTTCAGTCCCAAGCAAGCTATACATCCGAGTATGCTGAAGATTGTTCAATAAGTCTCTAAGGCAGGATTGAAGACATCAAGAAGAATATGCTTGCTCGATGGACTTATTCATTCCTTATGCATTTAATTGAACTTTAATCATATCACTGAACACAATGATAATCATGCTAGGTTTATACCTGCTTTCAATCTGTTTTGAGTCATAATAATGTCAACCATGAAGTGTTGTGAACATGTTTAGACAGTATGATCCCATGTTGAGATCTTTCTAATTGTTTCGAAAAGTTCATTAACTGAATTCTGATCTATTATTCACCTAAAACTTATGCTTAAGTCAATAACAGTGCTTCGAATGATGAATCCAAATAGGTTAAGTAAGTTTGTGTGTGAAATTGTCTAGTTTACTAGACAAATGATAATTTGTTTGAAACATGTAATCTGAATTGGTATTAAGTGTTTTCGAGCATGTTCTAAGTGTTAAAACTGCTCACAAAACATTTTCGAGCATATATATCACATTTATGCTCTTCGAGCATAATGATATACTTTGAAAATTTTTCTAAGTGTTTCAAGCATAGATATCTTATTTTTGCTCCTCGAGCACAAGGATGAGTCTTGGAAATTTCTCCAAGTACTTCGAGCAGAGATTCTTGCTCTTTTGACATGCATTTGCATTTCGAGCATGATGTAATGAAATGATTGATGATACTAAGTGTTTTCGAGCACTTGTAGTTTTCGAGCACAAGTTTTGTCTTGATAAACTTTGCTGTGTGTGTTTGAGCATGAGTGTATTCCACGAGCACGAGTTTGTCATGATAGATTTCTCTAAGTGTTATCGAGCAAACAAATATGCTAGATGCTTAGGCTTGAAGTTACGAGCTCAAGAAATTGTATGATAAATTTTGTTAAGTATGTCAAGCTTGCAACTATGCTAGATACTTAGGTTTGGCTCCACGAACACAAGATAAGAAGAAATGTTTTTACTAAGTATTTTGAGCATGAGGATACTCTACAAGCATAGGTGACCTTAGAATGATTTGTTTAAGTATGTTCGAGTAGAGCTGCAAGGGTGAATGTGTTTCGAGTATGCTTGTCCAACTAAGTATTTCTCTAAGTACTTTGAGCACAAAATGAATCTGTTGAGATTGAGATTATTTCTAAGTGTTTTTGAGCATGCTAATTATCACAAGCATACTGAGTTACTTGAACTAATTTTGATATGTGCTTATAATAATCTTGAGTATGATACTATACTCGAGCATGTGGTTGCTCACCCTGTTTAATGAATATAAAAATTTGGCTAAGGCAAACTCTCGAGCACGGGTATATTCAAGCATAGTTGTGATTTATCGTGAAAGACCTTAAGAATACTCTAAGTTCTTTGCTCGAGTATACTTGCTTTCGAGCAAACTTTTAAATGAAAAATTTTCAAATTACTTAACCATTTCACTTTAAAAGTAAGCCGAGCATGACCTGAGATAAGTATTTGAGTACACAGGGAGACAGCTATTCATTTGGCTATATGCTCGAGCAAGGGAGGTACATTCAATTCAAATTTATATGACAACTGTAGTGCACTAGACGACAAATCCAAGGTGTATTGACCAAATGTTAGGTATAAAAGGGGGACTTAGAAACCTTTCCAAACATTTCATTTCCCTCTTTCAACCTAAAGCAAAAACCTCTTCGCTCGTGTCTCCCCTGCTCGCTCAAAGCGCTTATTCGTGCTCAATACTTACTCGAATAGTGCCATTAGCTCTGTTTCGGCCTTGATAAGATATCAATTATTGATTATCGCTTAATCGAGTATCGAAATTAGGTTTTTTATTGTTCGAATACTAACTGATTACTTGAATTGCTCAGGTTCGCAAACTTCTACGGAGCAGGTTACTGAAGATGGTTTTCTTCTATAACTACCAACTGCTTTTGCTCTGCTATTATGAGTACTGACTATCTCTTTGTTTTGCAGATCTAATGGCTATGAAATTCGAACCTAAGCACAATATGCGTGCCCTTCTGGAAGTCAATGAAGAGAATAGGGAGTTGGAGTTCATAATCAATTTTCTAAACAACTCCAACTTACGGGTGGCACTTACAGAGAACCCGACCATTTATAGAAATCATATCACCGATTTCTGGGGTTCTGCTGCTTATATGGATAATATTAATGGAAAGCGGATTGAGGCATCAGTGTTGGGTCAGGACATTGAAGTTACGGAGGCATCCATTTGAGAGGCACTACATCTCAACAACAATCATGAAGTGCAACTTCTATATTCTACCCAAAGACTTTTAAGAATTTTCCAAGAGATGCTGGGGTATCAAGGAGTTTTCTATGAAGGACAATTCCAAAAAGGGAGCTTTCCTTTGATATACAGATTCTTAATACATCATGTGATTCAGTCCTTATCTCCTCGAATGGGAACATGGACATTGCTGAGCAGGGAATTGGCAACTATGACTGTGGCAATACTGTTCAACCAACCATTCAATTTTTCAAGGTTTATATTCAATGGTTTGGTTAGCAATGCTGAGAAGCAGGCACATCAGCGTTTTCTAATGTATCCAAGGTTCCTACAAATATCTTTGCAAGGCTTGAATTTGGGAGGACAACCCTTAAGGCTACAGAATCCAAACATATACAAGAGAATCAAGGGTGCAAGAAGTCAATTTAATGAAAATGCTAAATGGGACATCCTTCCTTGGTTACATGATCCAAACATTGAGGTGATGGAAGTACCTGCCTCCCCTGAACAGAGTGAAGATGAAGTGGAGGAGGATGAGAGTGATGAAGATTCTGATAATGATGATGATCAGAATGATGATGATGATGATGATGATGATGATGATGATGATGATGATGATGATGATGATGATGATGATGATGATGATGATGATGATGATGATGTGCAGGAACTGAGCTTATAGTAGTTGAGCCATAGGCATAGCGAGTGATAGATGAGCCTGCTGTCCAACATATTATCCATGAAGCTCATAATCATGTTGCTGTGAGTGATAATGTTGAGTTTGAAGAACCAGCTGAGGAATCGGAGGTGGATTCAAGGGGATTGGCTACTGAGCAAACTGATGATGATGTCTTTATTGCCAATGTGGTGTCAAATGTGACGGACTCTATTCAAAAGAATACACCACCAGACTCTCCAGGTCCAATTGAAGACAGAGATGATACATCCTCACTCGGATCAGCCCAAACCCATGATTCTGTGCAATCATCCCCTGCTACTACTGAACCTTTATATCCAGCCCTGAACCAATTCAAGACACAACTATCCCAACACCACCAACTTCACCTCCACAAGAACCTCCACAAGAAACATCTGTACCTTCACCACCAACTTCATCTCCACAAGAACCTCTACAAGAAACATTTATACCTTCACCAACAACTTCACCTTTAAGAGAACCTTATCAACCTGAACCCATTCCCGCATTCCAGGATATCCAAGTTACACATGCACCTTACACTATACCTTCACCAAAAACCTTCTCTAGTGAACCGTTTTCTGAACCTACTTTTAAACCAACACAAGAAACTCCACCCTCAAGTCCAAATATCTATGATCTCATATCTGAAAATACAGAATTGGAGTTTCAAAATATCATGCTTAAAGACAAAAATCCATTTCTGGACAGAAAGAACAAGGCCCTAGAGCAAGCTCTACAACATGCCCTTCTACGAATTCAAGCCCTAGAGCAGGCTGGGGTTGAGAAGGCCTCATATGCAACAAAACAGGGGGAGAATGATCAAGAAACAGATGCTCTAAAGCTAATAAATGAAAATTATGATGAGGCCAGTGATGAAATTGCTGAAGAAGGAACCTCCAATGCTCTGAAAATGATTAATGAAGAATATGAGGAAAAGATGGAAGTGGGAGACGCAGTGGAAGAGGGGGAGCCAGAAGCAGAAGAAGAAACCCGAGAGCAAATAGAAAGAAGAAAACAAAAGAAAACAATACCTGGGTGCGACACCCGTTAGTTGGTATCTGTTTTAAAAATATATCAGAGTTGCGGGTTATTAGCGGAAGTCTTTTAAAATAATATTCTTTTACAAAATGTCGGGTTAGAATACCTGTTTGAATATTGTATAATAAAATATCAGCGGAAGTCTTTTCAGATAAAATATTATTATATTGAAAACTCGGGATTTGAATACCCGTTTGACATTTCAAATGCCCGTCTTTTAAAAATATAATTCTTTATATTATTCTGAATAAAATATCTGATCCATCAGATCACCTCTAATGACTATGTCTCAAATCTTCTATCAGTCTTGCCTATCAGTTCTATTCTTTATAGTATCCCTGAAATGTGGGGAAAAAATACGTCAGCACACAGCTGGTGAATGACACTGACTCAGTATTAATACCATTGTGTAAACAACAACAATAATACCTTTGTGACAATACTCATTAGGCACCCAACTCAATTGGGTTAAAATTACCCTAAGTACATGTACAATTAATCATATACACAATATCATTTCTATGAACAGTCCCGTAGACTTCCAGAGGCATGTTTGATGATATGCATGGCCTCGGGGAACTCCGAGTCACCATGTATGAATGGTTCCAGACACATGTATACTCTTAATCTGAGTATGTCTATTTCTTATTATTGTGACACAAAGTTTTAAGGCTTCGTAAATCCTATGCAAACAGTTCAGACTCTAAAAGAATTGTAAAAGTTTAGGGCGCATTCACCTTTTATGATTGTAATCAGTTTCTGATACTGATTCCTGTATATTGATTAGTTTCGGTTACTGACCCCTGTCTGTAAATCAGTTTCTGTTACTGATTCCTGTTTCCGTTTTCAGCTTTCTAATTTATTGATTGACTGTTATCTCGGACCTATTATACGAGATTAACATTTGTATAAATATCTAGATTAACGATCTAGCTTCAGACCCCGTAGTCTGTTTTGTATAGCTGTAACATTGACAATCATTTATTTGTATAAAACATGTGGACCTTTAGTTCCTTTGTTTATTTATTAATTATATATCAGGTTTCTTCTTCAGGAAGAAACATTTATACCAGATTTCTTTTTCAAGAAGAAACATTACTTTGATTATAATTATTGTTAATGAATATTTCTTAACCATTAAGAAATACTATTTTAACTTTACCCATTGTGTAGGAATGCTTACGTTTCTTAATCATGAAGAAACAATAATTAACTATAATCTTTGCTTACGAAAAGCTATATTATGTTTAACAGTGATCAAGGTTCAGGCTATACCCCCGACTATGGTCTAATATATTATAATAATAATAAAATAATAACTTAATCAAAACCTCTACTGCTTACGGGTATTTGGAGTTATATTCCTATGATTGATCGGGTAGCACTGCTACTCTATATCGCGTACTAGAGCTTGGATCGTCAGAGCTTCGGAGCTTGGCATGTTCCACGAGGCGTGGCACAATTCCCGAGACTAAGTGTGTGTACGAGTGTGATTTGTGGTTTGAGGTGTAATGCCGTGAGCCTACCCTTTTTAGTCGAAATTGGGTACCATCGCGTAGCGTGATGGTCCCTTCACTTAGGGCATCGCGTAGCGCGATGTCAGGTGAATGGCGCGTGGCTGCTGACTCAGCCCTAGCGTCTGCCACGTATCCCCCGTTGGGACACGTGTCTGATGCGTCATCATAGACCATCGCGTAGCGTGATGGTCTTGTGCTTGGGCTCATCGCTAGCGTGATGGGTTCTAGAATTCTGATTTTTATTTTTAGTCCCTCGTCTTTGATAACTTGCCATTTCTTGATCATACTTCCATTTTCCAAAAATACTAAAGCGGCCCGTATGCAGCTCGCGGCGATGCGAGCGTGCAAAGTGCAAAGTGCGCCATCAAAACACCACATTTTACGCCTATCGCCCGAGTCCGAGTCAGTGTGGGTGCGCGTCGGGTGCTTCGCACCCTCCGCTAGGACTATGGAGAGTGGTTAGCCATTCAAGAACATTACTATGGAAACTTGCTTCATTATAAAGAGTTTCCATTTCTTTTCTTGTTTCCATGTGGGATGAAAGTTATCTTCCTTATTTATACTTATGTAGAATGCTTCCATTTTCTTCCATCTTTCCATGTGGGACAGAATTTTTCTCATTTCCTTTGCTTGAGAATACTTATTTTTTCTTATCTCATTTTTCCAATGACTTATCTTGAGAATATTTTTAGTCCTTCAACTTTCAAAGTTGACAACTTTAGTCTAAAATAAATATAGGTTTTTCCTAGATGTTACAGTTGCTCTTTCTGAAGAAGATCTGCATCCAAAGGCTACTCAAAGAATAATTTATGAGGATGATTTACTTGAAAGAAATGAGGTCAATGACCCTGATGTAGCTGAAGCAGAATTTGTCAAGGCAGTCATAGAAATGATAAATCAAGAAAGGACTCAAATTGAACAAGAAGAGGAGATACCACAGGAAGTCCTTGAAACCTTGATTGAAATGAAAAAGAAAGATGAAGAAGAAGAGAGAATGAGGAGATTGGCTGATGAGGCAGCCAGGGAGGAGTTAAAAAGGAAACAAACTGAAGAACCAACTCCTATGGCACAAATTGAAGATGAGCCTGAAATTGCACAGCCTGAACCCGAAACTGAACAAACAGAGCAACAAAAGCTTGGATTAGGTCCACATATTCCTGAACAAAGAAAAGGACAATCTAGTGGAATTAGCTTTGGATTATTGGCAAAACTGGCTGTTTTGGGAATCTACAATAATGTGCTGAAAAACCCAGAAAGACATGATCCAGAGATTGTGGCTGCTGCAAGGAAAACTCAGAAAGAAATTCATCAAAGATACAATGAGCCACAAGCTGAAAATATACCAGAGTCCAGAATAGAAGAAATTTTTGATGATGAACCAGTTGAAGTGGTTGCTGAACCTACAGTAATTGAACCTGTTATTATTGATGAGCAAGAGACTGAGGCTAGGGAGTCTGTGAAAAGAAAAGACACATCAGAGATAGAGACCCCTAAGGCCAAAAGACAAAAATCAGTCAAGAAATTCTACACAAGAAAACACAAGCCCTAGGTTATTGTTGAGCAAATGATCACTCAAACTTAAGAACCAATAATTGAGGCCCTGCACAACCTTGATGAAACTATTGAAGTAGAAGAAGATGAGGACAGAGAAGAAAAGAGAGAAATGGAGGATAACGCATATCTGTTAAGTCTTGGTTTTGATCAAAGTCATTTTAACTTCATGACAAGACAGAGTATCACAGAGGCTGCAGAGGGTTGGAGGAGCAGATAAACAAGAAGAACCTTCCTCTTGAAAGCCGGACATTCTCCTTCATACTTAAATCGCCAAAAATTTGAAGTTTTTGATAAAATGTACAAGAATGCTTTAATTGATGACACTGCAAACTACGTGGAAAATATCAGAAAAGAAAAGGAGGCCAAAAGACAGTAGGGATTATGAAGAGTTAAAGAAGAAACACAAAGACATCAAATTTCTGCAACTGCATGGATACAATTATGACTCTCTCATAAACTTGACTTTAGAAGAGCTGAAAAGAAAAATGGTAAAAGAGTCACATGAAGATGAACAGTGCTCAGCCAAATGTGAAAGAGAAAGAAAACTTAAGATGAAGTTAGACAAAGAAAGAAAAAAGGAAAAAAGAAAAAGGCTGAAGCAGTAGAGTTGTTCAAAGACCCCGAGAGAGTGAAACTTTAAAAGTTATTTTATTATAAAAGGGGATGACTGAAGCTGAATTTGAAAGCATGCCTCATGAGTAGTTGATTGAAACATATAATAGAGAGCATGGGCTATTTTTGGAAACTCAAAGACAAATATTGGCAGACAAATTGAGAAGAGAAGAAGAAGAAAAAGGTGAAATGATATGCATATTGCACAAAAGAGGTACAAAAATGCTAAATTTGGTAGTACAAGATAATGAGACAATCAGAAGATGGCTTAAAGAATCCGAGAAAGAAAATGAAAAGAAAAAACCATCTACAAAGTCAAGCAGAGTTGTCATCATATCAGAGGTTGTGAGGCCCGAAGCTCCATCGAGAAATTTAAACCTGCCCACAAATCTTTATTTTGACAAAAGATCAAAGACTTTAAGAGTCATTACTGAAGATGGTGAAGAGACTCATATCATATTCAGGGATGATTTCAGAAGTTTCTCAAGGGATCAGTTGGAAAAGATGGCTCAGCTAGATTTATTTGACAATCAACAAAGAAACCTCAAGGGTGGCCAACAAAGGAATGATCTTTCAAAATTCTTAAAAGAACAATCTGAAAAGGGATTTCCATTCCTTAAACAAAAACAAAGAAAGTATCATTCAGAAGCTGAGAGAGAAAGAAGGAGGAAAAGAACAAATGAAGTGCATTTATCTGAACTATCCCTCTGGGAATCTAAGAAGGGAGGAGCACACAAAGCAAGCAGCTCTAGTGCTAAAAGACAAACATTGAGAGAGTGCTTAGCTATGAGGAGAGAGATGGAGGAACCAAATTCAAAAGTCCAACAAGATGGAAAAATCACTCATCTTACATACAACAATAAGAGTGACTCTGTCTCTCTCAGAAATGCATCTGGAAGAACAATTGCTATAATTGAATATGATGAAGAGTTGCAGTTCTTACATATCCAGGACCTTCTGGATATTGTGAATGTAGAGGTTCCTTTGGAATCTAAGGATGGTGTAGAACTGGAGACGTTTAAGCAGAGGGCTGCAGCTGTAAAGCTAAGGAAGAAGAAAGAAGCTGACAGGACCCAAGGCAGAAGATAGCAGGAATGGAGCTATTGGATGATTTGTTTATCCTTGTTATCTTTTGCATTTTGTATTTTGTTTACTTTGTGTTTCATATGTAAATTTGATGTGTAATGCCCAAGTGGCAGAATTCCCTTTTTGTAATGTAATGACTTTTTGCTTAAATTGACTATGTTTGAAAATTGATACATCTGTAACTATATGCAGGTATGTTTTGGTGCATTTGAGCTTATTACAATCTAGAGGAGATTGTTGAGTCGGATATTTACAAAGGAAGATTGGAATCTTCTCAACCTCCTCAAGAAAAATCGGCTAAGTATGGACTACGAGCAAGCTTGGACCATCGAGCATGGTTTACTATCTCGAGCATGGTGTTTCAGACCTACTTCAGTGAAATCTTCTAAGTGTTGAAGGCTTCGAGCAAGCTACACTTCACCGAGCAAGAGTGTTCTTCATCGAGTATGGATTGCCAATCGTGCAAACAACTTGATCATCCAGCTTAAACCAAGTGATCTGAGCACATTGATGGGTCGAGCATGGATGCAATAAAGAAGATGTCAAATAACTAAGTATAGACTTCGAGCATGGTTCAGTCCCGAGCAAGCTATGCATCCGAGTATGTTGAAGATTGTTCAATTAGTCTTTAAGGAAGGATTGAAGAAATCTAGAAGAATATGCTTGCTCGATGGACTTATTCGAGCAAAGCAAGGATTGGTCAAGAAGATTGAAGCGTGCTGGAGGAGAATATTTTCTATCAGAAAATATTCTAAGTAAAGTCTGCTTGAAGACATGTATCGAGCATGCTGTGAATATCAAGTCTGCTCGAACAAGATATATCATACTCGAATACTTGTTTACACTTGTGTTTTATTTTAGTCATTCATTATGTAATAATAGGTCTTCTAGAAGGAATGTCAGGGTCTATAAATAGAATGATAGGCTGTCATTTATTGGCACGGATTTGGAAGGTTGTTTGCTGAATACGAGGGCACGCACCTGAGCGAATATTCTCTTTGTCTCCTCGTACAGCCGCCGCCGTCACGAAACCCTAGACATTCCCTTTATTGAATATCACTGTTACATTGAAACGATACGTTCAATACTGTGAATCTTTGTCTTTGATTCTTGTTTTTACTGACTATCTTTCCTATTTCATACCTTCACTCCCATCCCCTGAATATCTTGATCCCGCCGGGATATTTAGGAGTCCTTTGGGTTTATTAGATCTGTGTATTCTTGTTAACCTATTAAGGTTTGCACCAGATCTGGTCCTGACAGTTTGTTTAGATTGAAGACCATGAAAAGCTTTAAAAATTTGTATTTAATTTATGAAATTCCTTATTTAATCGGATTTAAATATGTAATGAGTATTCACCATAA
Source organism: Bidens hawaiensis (assembly GCF_021521415.1). Taxonomy (NCBI): domain Eukaryota; kingdom Viridiplantae; phylum Streptophyta; class Magnoliopsida; order Asterales; family Asteraceae; genus Bidens; species Bidens hawaiensis. Next base: position 92,420 of record NW_027506284.1, read on the forward strand.
ATTAAGCAATTATAGTGATTATTTAAAATTTGAAATTTAAATGTAAATTTCAAATTCCATATTTAGGCAACACCTTATTATATTTTCAGTAATATTAAAATTGAAAGTAAATTATAATGAGTATTTTATTTTGAATTTCGAATATAAGATTGAAATTATTAATTGGGGGGGGGGGGTATTTTTAGACATTAATTTTAACATTTAGCCGTAATTAAAAATTGTCAAATATAAACAAATGGAAAGTTTGTTGACACTGAATAATATGAAAAGCTTTAAAAGGTTGTTGGTAATTAGTTAAATACTGTAATTAATCGGAAATAAATATGTTATGAATTTTAATTATTTATTAATTAAGAATAAATTAAGAACAAAGGTTATACTTATATTTTAGTCAAAATACGTATTTGAAATCATTAATGCTGGAATTCGATAATAATGATGGATTATATTTTAGGCATCAAAAATACTTTAATTTTATACATATTTAATCATGATAAATTATGTCATGAATATTAAGCAAATATTAAGCAACAAAGACTTGTATTTTAAGTAATATTTTAAAGAAAATTCAATTGACTATCTTCATTTGAAATTTAAACATCAAATTGAAATCATTAATTTGTATTTTTAAAGGTAATTTGGTAATAAAGTTGGAAAAAATTTTATGTAAAAAGAACATTAAAAAAATACTGACAAACATGTTCAAAATTGATAGAAATTTTCAATAACATCCACACTCCTTCCCGGCAATTAGCTAATCTACAATCTTGGATCACCAGAAGCTGAAATAAATAAAATTAAATTAATGTTACATGATATTTTTATGATATATATATATATATATATATATATATAAATTAAAAAAGAAAAGTGTATATTTTGGTTTCGGAAAAACTAATAATGGATTTAACCAGAATATGTACGACAATAATTCTAATGACCACCTAAATTAACCATATTTAAGAGAATAATTGTAATTTGCACCTAAATCAACCATTCATTTTTGGGAAGATTGAGCAATTATAGAAACTTCAACATGCCCATTTAACCTTGGATTTTGATTTAGAACTTAAGTAGAGTAAACGATAATCAGATTACACAATGGTCATTAGACCGGTAAAATGAAAGATAATCGGAATAATACTCAATAAAATGAAATGACAATACTCAATAATACATGAGCATCAAACCTTAGAGTAGAAGAAATATTAAACTGGTGGAAATGAGAGCCCACCGCCGGAGTCCGGATGTAAAAGGCAAGAGAGAGAGGAACCTAAAAATGTTTATTAGGGTTTTTAATGTTAAGGTATATATAGTATGAAAGGGATGGGTTGGCATACCTAAGGTAGGAAACATGTGACATGACATCTACTTGACATCTAGGTGGATACCCTAGAATGATGCCATGTGAAACTTTGTACTGCTTTAATAGAGTGGTAAGATTATTAATTTTATTCTAAGTATTTTAATCTCGTGATTTAAAAATTGAGTATTATAGAACCTTCTATCTTAACCTTGTTCCTCAAGTTTTGCTTTATCTTTATCTTTTTAATTTGAAAAAAAAAATAAATAAATAAAAGTGTCGTGCACTTTGGAAATTAAGTTATGAAGATTCTTGAAGTCTCATATAGGGCATGAGTTAGACTTAGAAGTTTAATGAATAAATTGCCATGTCATATTTTCTATTTGGATTATGTTTGGTTTGAACAATATACTGGTTTACTTTAATATGAGCTTTTACATTTAATACCATGTGACAGATTGGTATCAGAGCCTTGGTCGTAGAGAGTTAGTAACTGATCTACGTCTAGGAATATCCCTTTGGTTGAAATTATGTGCTATTAGAGGTACTAACTTCTCATTTGTAGCATGTCTCTCGATTAGTCAACTCTTTCGAAAACTCCCACATCCCCTTGCCACCGTTGGGCGAAGACTACATTGCTCTAGAAGATTATAATAATTGATAAAAAATTCTTTAGTAAGGGCTAAAGTTTGCGAAACTTTATAAAACTTTTTGGTGTAAAAGATTTTTTTCCGAGTTGTGTCTTATGAAAACATTATGGAGGATCGTCAAACGTTATAACTTGTTGATAAAAGTGTTATAGTGGTAATATTATATTAACGGGACTCACGAACTTAGTGAGTATGAAAAGTTGATTTTTGAGTGAAATGTGATGAAAATAATTTATAAAAAAATTTATTCAACTTAAGAATAATCTTATTTTAAATTTCTTTTTGGAATAACAATAATAATAAGAATGAGAATATTAATATAATATTGATAATAATAATAATAACAATAATAATAATAATAATAATAATAATAATAATAATAATAATAATAGATACAACAATAATAAATAATATTGGTAATAACCCATTTGGTAAAAAAAAATAAAATTTCTTTTAGAAAAACAACTTGATTGTACTTCGTGTAATGAAATATTTTGTGAATATATGAATATATATGTTTTTTAATTGACTAATTAAAATTATCGAGTTTTTAAATTTCAAGTAAGAGGTGTTTATAAAAGAAATACACGTGGAAAGGTATGCATGAAAAATTTAATTATTTAATATTTAGTCCTGGGTGATGAGTTTGAAAGGACTGGGTATTGAAGTCGGAAGGCAATAAAATTTTAAGTAGACAAGAAATGTGGGGTAAGGGATCACATGTCGAAAACAAGTTAGGCCTTATAGAGGGTGTGCTTGGGTCATCACAATGGTAGCAGAATCGTAGTATGGGCAAATGGTTGGGTTAAAAGGTTGGATAACAGGTCGTGAGTAATGAATGGGTGGTGTTGAGTTTCAATGGCAACGTCGAGGAAAACGAGAAGGCAGGAAGTGTGAACAATTCGCGTGTAATATCTAGTATTTTTCGTATTCAAATTCGTTTACATTTAACCCGATTTGGGAACGTTATTCGAATCTTTATTATTAATAAAATCAAACATTTATAAGTATCTAAGAGTGTATTTTCTTTTTTCGTATGCTTTATGTTTTCAAAGTTTTTTTTTCTTTCTTAAACTCTTAAATATAAAAAAATTAACCTTTTTAGAAAGTTCAATGACCAAAACTGCCAAACGAAAAAACCCTCCCCCCTTAGGCCCGCTGCCCCGGGCGGCCAAGGGAGGAGAGGGTGGTCGCGCGACGCTATGAGACCCCTGTACAGATTCTTTTGATTATTTGTTTCCTAGTTCGATTTTGGTGCTAAATCAATTACTTTTAGACCGAATCACGTGATTTAAGCCATGAGAAAACTAATTTAGACTAAGTACTTGTCCACATACATTACCCCTTCCTCAAGAATGAAACTTGGGTGATTCTATGGATGATTTGATCATTAAAACTTTATTCGATTTCCTAAACGAGTAAATTAACTAAAATTGGTTCATGTTTGCATACTCTATATAAACAAGGCATATTTAACATGCCACATTCTTCCCTAAACCCTAATAAAGGAACTTAGCCTATTACACTACCAATGCTCATCAAGCTCAAACCTATTAACCTTACATTCTTCAAGCTCCCCTCAATCAAGACCGTTCCTAGTTAACACAAACCTATCAAATCCCATACCCGCAAGCTCAAGTTTACCAAACTTACTCCAACCAAACCCCACTCTTGCCATCTGTTCAAGCTCATCCTATTCAAGTTATTCCAAATCCATCTACCTCGACTGCTCAAGTTCTTATGGATCCCTCTACCTCAAGTGCTCCAAGTCAAGTGAACCAACTCGAAGACTCTAAAGACTTTTGTTACTTTCGTTATTTCTATCTTTAGTTATTTTGTCTTTCAAATTATGCATGTATCGACTCTTTACTTATTTTTGGTATTGGATGATTTCAATTTGAACTATTTTGCGAGTTTTTTCTCGTGAATAAAGTTTCTTTTTATCAAGGTTAATTTCTTATGATCTTGTACCCTTATCTTATTTTCTTATTCTCATTCATCACGATTCATTTAATATCTGCTTCAAGAGATCCGTTTCAATCTTTGAGATTTATATTTTTGCAATAAAAGATGTTTTTAGAAACTTCACTGTTTTATTAATTGACTTGAATGTTCACTTTAGAAATGTTTTGTACATTGATGATATTCTATTTTAATTAAAAGTTCTATGTTATGGTAACATTTAAATTTAATTTAAAAATGCTTTCCTAAGTTTATTTATTCTTTTAACACGATTATGTTTTAGTTTTGCTTAATTTCGGGACGAAATTCCCTAAAGTAGGGTAGACTGTAAAATCTCGGATTTTTCGTATTCATATTTGTTTACATTTAACCCAATTTGGGAACGTTATTCGAATCTTAATTATTAATAAATCAAAAATTTATAAGTATCTAAAAGTGTATTTTCATTTTTTGTATCCTTTATGTTTTCAAAGTTGTTCATTTCTTGCTTAAACTCTTTAATAATCAAAGCTTAACCATTTTAGAAAGTTCAATGACCAAAACTGCCAAACAACAAAACCCTTCCCCCTAGGCCTGCTGCACCGCGCGGCCAAGGGAGGAGAGGGTGGTCGCAGGATGCTATGATTCCCCTGTATAGATTCTTTTGATTATTTGTTTCCTAGTTCTTTTTTGGTGCTACATCGATTATTTTTAGACCGAATCACATGATTTAAGCCCCAAAAAAACTAATTTAGACTATGTACTTGTCCACATACCTTACCCCTTCCTCAAGAACGAAATTTGGGTGGTTCTATAGGCGATTTGATCATTAAAACATTATTCGGTTTCCTAAACGTGTAAATTAACTAAAATTGGTTCATGTTTGCATACTCTATATAAACAAGGCATATTTCACCTGCCACATTCTTCCCTAAACCCTAATAAAGCCTTCCTCAGCCGTCACTTTCATATAACCCCCAGTTTCTCTTCCGTTTTTGCGATATTACTCAAGATACAAGTGTTCGTGTTTGGCTTTCAAGCATTCTCAACATTTGACTTTTGTGTCTCGTTGATTTAAGCATTATCCGGCTAAGTTGTCATCTGTAAAGTTGTTCATTATCTTTCACTTGTTAATAAACCTCAATCAATTTATGGCAAAATAGTCAACATCTTTGACCAATTAATTTCTCATGCTTCTGGTTGGAACAGACTTTCGGTCCAGAGGACTTTTATTTTTGTTTCGATATTTTAAGGCTACTGACCAAAACCTGACTTCGGACTCGCTGTTCGGATTCTGGTCAATACCGGCTCGCTTAAACGTTTAAAATCTCATAACCGGAGTTCTAGACATCCATTTGGAACGATTCCAACGGCAATGATTTCGGTTTTACTCATATTTATTTCTCTCAAAGTTTCAGGTTTAATTAACTCACTTCATTCGATGTCAGACTCCAACCTAACACAGAAATGTCGGGGCGTGAGCCGATTGTTCACAGCTTAAAGGCACTATCATAATATAAATGACAATATATATTAAGTTAATTATTTTATTCAAAGAGTGCACACAATATTCTAACAATGACAAAATATTCCAAACAAATAAAAATAATCCCAAACAAAAACTTAAATATAAATTATCTTCATAAAACCCTAAGGTCTTTTCTAGATGTCCTTTTCACATCAAACTTCAATTCAATGGTAACCTGCATATGCGTAGAAAGTAGAGTTTGTTAACAACACATGTTGAGTGAGATTATCACTAGCTTTTGCAATGTTATAATAATAATATAAGAAATAAGCAAAACGTAATAAATCGCGGTAAATAAATCAAACCATGAGCAAAAAAAGGTGTCAGTCGGCCATTGCCAAGCGAATCGGGCGTTGGTTAGCATGACGGTCGTATGATCATAGTATAAATGAGAATATGTTGGACCTCTCCGAAATATGAACGAATGAATATTAGCACATAAACAAGTAACATGTGACATTTGAGCCTAAACCAGGTACACCCTAATATACAGTTACCGTTTTAACGATTAAACGCTTATTACGTAACGAACGAACGATTAACCGAGCGGGTCTGGTTATGACCCAGATATCTCGGGGGGGGGGGGGCATCTATAAGTGATATACATTTAATATAAGCT